>NC_056743.1:1424673486-1424784428 GCF_019279795.1 Protopterus annectens
TCAAAATGTCAGTTTAACTGATATAAATTTGCTAGAACATATCTTTCATCAAACTCACAACATAATAACTTTTGGAAGAAGGAAATAAAACAGTAAAATGAGTCTCTTAAATCAGTTTTTACAACAGTCTGACACTTCACAATTTGATGCATGTATTACTGATGATACTTTGTCAAATACCGATAGAAACATTTCATTACTGGATCTTTTTCCTGCTAACAACCAGCTGGAAAAATAATTGCACTGTCCTTTTTTATTTTGGAGTCATTGAGGATGTAGAGTAACAGGAAACTCCATAAGCATGTAAGAAATATTATAAATGTTCGTTCAGATGATGGGCAGTTCAAAACAAGCATGCACAATTAAATTCATGAGCTGTTTTTAATCTGTCCCATGAGATTTTTTTCTGAGTCTAAGAACTCTTGCTATGTAAGGGGTTGGGGTCTTAATTTTGTGCTCTCCTGCTTTGTTGATGAATTTGGTTTAATAATGGACATTAAAGCTTTATTTTGAAAACAGATCAATGATGGAACCATCTCATAATTTTGAAATGTTACATCTCTAGCTTTAAATTTTAAAGTTCTAGTTTTCAGCTTCCTTATAACAACACATTTCTTGCATTTGAAAAGGTGGCATTTTCAGAAGTATGTGTAAACAGGCATCCTGTTTTTTATATTTTGGTAATAACTTAAACCACGATGAAAGTCAGGCTTCATCCAAAATCTGTAAACCAAAGAATGTAATAATTTCATTAGCTGATAAAGATGGCAGTGATATTACTAGATGACGTTGATCTGCTTAGAAAGCATATAGACAACTCAATAATAATTCATTTTATTTCCATCTTTTATAAGATCCTCCCAACCAATTTAAATGCATCGATATGTTTTTGAAAAAAAAAGGATTGTGCAAAAGATTTAAACATTGACCATATTAGTTTTGAATTAACAATGGAATTAACTGAGAAGCAATTCTTTTATTTCTTATCTAAGATGCACAAAACTCAAATTTCTGGCCCTGGAGAACCTATAGCTTTTGGCAAGGGTTCTTTAATTGAGCCATTGTATTGTTCTCTGCTGTTCTTAGCAATCCTTTTAACACTGGACAGATCTTAACTACATACCCCCTCCCCAGTTTATGAAATGAATGTCTGAAGTTTTTAACTTTGTAGGTGATATCCTCCTAAATCATTATTCAGTATGAAGATAGCTTACAAGCCATTAAGTATTGGCTACAGAAATGCTAGCAATAAACTATAAATTCCAATATTCATTACAAAATAAATAAAAGATGTATTAATAAAGAATGTGTTTTATTTTAGATCAGATTGTTGTCAATAATATTATGGCACTGCAGTGGGGATTACTTTGCTCCTGTTTATGCTGTTTTTTATTTATGTTGATTTATTTATGGGTTATATAAAGCAGTTATATTTTATGACCTTATTCATAACAGCTTCTAGATTCTGTGGCTGGAATTAATAGACGATCACTGCACAGTTGTGCAACACTAATATTTGAGAGTTCACATCATAGGGTGGCTCACAGCTTATTAGACATACTTTATGCAATGTCTTTGAAACTTCATATTCTTCATAGGGTTGCTAATTAGCACTGTGCTATTTGCTAATTATCTAAAAATCCTAGCCTATGAATAGCTGGCACAGATATCTAAATGACTGCTAGCAGGTGTGGATGGGGGTATGTAAAACTGTTGCAATCCTTTGTTAGTGCTCTGAATCAAAAGTAATTCATTATCTCAAATACATGTAAATCCGAACTCTTTTTTTTTTTTTTTACTTCTTCGGATATCAATACAACAAAGATTTTAGATGACATTTTTATTACAAATCTGTATAATAAACTATTTCAAAGAACTCTAAATTATAAACTAGAAGCTGCTGTATCCAAAACAAACAACTCAGAGGACAAATAGTCTATCAAAGCCAAATGTGAGGTAAGTTTGGCCTCCCAGGCCAAGGTTTAACAACAAATCATTTTTTAGCTATGTCCGCAACCTCAAATGCAATACACAGTTGTGTGCAGAGCTCATTGTAAATGGAGCCACCTGTACTGAGCCAGAAGATATAGCAAACCTCCTGGCTGATTAAATTCAGCTCCAACTTTACCCCTCCCCCCCAATCTTCCCTCAGGAAATATCATCAAATATAACTCCCCCCCCCCACTATCACTAAGGAACAGGTCCTTAATGCTCTCTCTAAGACGAAGAACACTGCATCAATGGGCCCAGACAATATCCCAGGATGCCTTCTAAATAGCATGAAGTATGACCTATCAGGGCCTCTGGAATTACTATTTAACTGTAGCCTCCAAACAGGCTTTGTGCCTCATGAATGGAGAAAGGCAACAATCATAAGTCTCACTAGTCTTATATGTAAAGCCATAGAAACAATCATCATGGAGATGATCAACAGAGATATAGTAAACCTCCAGAAACTGGACCCAACCCAGTTTGGTTTTGTCAAGGGCAGATCATGCCTACTCAACCTGGTGGACTTCTTCGAGAAAGGTCACCAAAGCAATGGATGAGGGCAAAGTTGTTCATACTGCCAACCTTGACCTGGCTAAGGCATTTGACACAATACCCCACTCTGGTATTGTTGACAAACTCAAGAGGGTAGGTGCAAATCTGTATGTCACCCAGTGGATAGCCAGCTAGCTCACAGGCAGGACCTAGGAAGTTAGAAATGAGGAGTCCACCTCTTCAAAAAGGCCAGTCACAAGTGGAGTCCCTCAGGGATCAGTCCTTGGACTGCTCTTTTTAGGCATTTACTTCTCAGAAGTCAAGGCCAATGTCAGTGATCTCTGGCTGACTAAATTTGCAGATGACTGCAAATTAGGAGCTGTCATTGATTCTCACACTGTCATAAATCTTCTCCAGGAGGGACTGACACAGACAAACAACTGATGTCAGAGCCATGGACTAAAACGAAATGCCAAAAAAATGCATAATAGTATCCATTGGGAAGTCATCCATCCCTGGTAACTATCATATTGACAACACACTCCTTAGAGTTGACCCAGTAGTCATGGAATTAGGGGCACACATAGATAGTAATCTAGCTTTTGATCATCACGTGTCTACAGTGGTGAGGAAATCATTCTATGCTGCACAATTTATAAACAAAGGTATGGTATCTAAGTCCAAGGAAGTCATTGCTCCACTGTATTCAGCATTCATCAGACCTATCATTGAGTACAATTCCCCATTTGGTATATACCTAACTAGGCATATCTAACAATTGGAATGTCCACAGAGGTTCCTATGCAGACCACCTCAAAGCCCTATCCTTGTATTCTGTCTCCTACAGGCTTTTGAGGGGGGTAATCTATGCCTGGCATACAGGGCATTGTCAGACCCCACACTGATGGACCTCCTACATATCCACAAAACAAACTACACCAGAATTACATGTTCTAAAGGCTTAAATCTTGCCTGTGATATAAATAGGACCTGTTGGAGAGATAGATATGCATCCCAAAGACTACCCCGTCTGTGGAAAAGGCTCCCCATCCATGTGAAGCAGAGTTCCTCACTAACCCAATTGAAATACAACTTAGACAATTGAATAGGAAACTGAGAATTCATCCCTGGTTTGGCACCTATGTCTCTAATGGACAGAGGTAACCTGTAAATGGTTCATCTCCCAGACCCATACTTACACTTACCAAGGGTATCAGAACTTGTCAGAGATTTGGGATGCATGGCTAGGCTTAATAAAGCCCTTGTGGTCATTAGCCTAGTAAACAACTATGAATCTATGAAACATGGTGTTATTAATAACATACATAAGCCACAGTTTCTGAGGGCCCAATGTTTTTTCACAGACGTCAGAAAGTCAGATGTTTTTCATGATTTGGAGGATAGGTGTTATCAGCAATGGTTAAAATAAGTTTGTAGAATAAACAATTAAAAACAAGTGAAATGTATGCAAAGGAGTGATTCATTTTTGTATAAGGATAAAAGTGTGAATGGCCAAAATGGATTTAGTGCCCTTGGTATCACTACTTATGAGATTAATAAAATATTGCATTTCATAAGAAAAGGTATATAACTGTCATACCATTCTGATAGCTTTAAATGGTCTTCACCAGAATATGGATATAAGAATGCAGTCTAGACACATTTGAATACCCACTTTTCTGTTGATTTCTGTCTATTTTATTTTAGAGAAACATTTCTCATTATATCTATATTTTTGTTTTTCCTGGTCTAGTTTAGTAATAAAACAATGTATCTTTCATAATTATAAATGTGGTTTGTTATAACTGGTTTAATTTCCAAGTGGTGTACATGGAATTGCTATTAATAATCTATTTAAAGGGTGCTCTATAAACTATTCATTTTTGTTGACGATCAGTATTGTTCATAGCACTGCTATTTATTCTGTAAAGATTCTGCTACAATAAATGGGTCTCGAGTTATATTTTTCTGTTTTCATTTTTTGTTTGTTTCCTCTTATGTCATACTGCATCTTTGTGCATATAAATGTATTTTAGTCATTTGTAGCTGTATGAACTTTACATTTAAGCTAAACATTTGACACAGTACTACATAACATGTCAGAAGATGACTTAGAGATCCTCAGAGTATCTTATAGACAGGTAACATGGGTGTAATGCTGGCTGGATAAAGGGGTACAGAAGAGCACAGTAAATGGAGCCCACTCACAAGAATGTATAGCTACCAGTGTGGTACTGCAGGGGGTCACTAGTGGGCTACTTTTTTCCACATTGGTATAACTGACATTGAAGTTGCCTGCATGAGAAATATATGCCTTTTTGCCGATGCCATAAAATATGTACCATGATTATGTAGAAACTATTTGTAGGGCACTTGGCAAGCTTTCAGGAAAAAGGTCCAAAAAAGCAAACTTAACTTCAACCCAAATATTGCAAAATGTTCAATATTTGAAGAAATAACCTGTAAAAGGGATACATAACTGGAGCAGAAATAAGAGCAATAATAAAATTAGAATGAAACCTGCGGGGCTTCTGTATATCTAATTGAGCTTAAGCTAGATGAGATGCCAGCTGGTCAAGTTCAGCTGGTAAAGAACTCTCTGAGCACATTTATCCAGAGGGAGTCACTTCTGGTGAGCCTTCAAAGTGTGCAGCTGCACTAATTCCCTTCACTGGGGAGGTTTCTCTTTTCCTTTTGTTTCTGCAACCATGAAGTCAGTATGTATAAGTTTGGGGGTGTAAAAGTCTTACATTCTATATGAGGAGTGTAGGAGGCTCCCCCCTGCAAAACACTCTTTTTTTGTTTTTTGTCCATATCAAGTTACTGGTTGTGTTTGTCCATCTGTAAGCTCATCCAGATGATACTCATGAAGTCTTGGTGGAAGCGACCTGTGATACTCATACCAGATGATTTAAAGGCAACCAAGCAGTATGACAAAGCAACAAGCTGAAGAAGGGAATACAGGTGTACATAGGAATACACATTGGTAATGGAATACAGGACATCCTTGTCCTTCTGTACTGATATACATAGTAATCTGCATTAGTAATAGCATGCAAGATCTCATTGTCCTTCTGTAATGATATACACAGGAATATAAACTGGAACTAGAATACAAGACATCACTGGCCTTCTGAACTGAAACACAAAGCAATATACATCGGTAATAGGATACAAAATGTCATTGTCCTTTTGTACTGATATACATAGGAATATGCAAAGGAAATAGAATACAAGACAAAGTTGTCCTTCTGTACTGCTATAGATATGAATATGCATTGATAATAGCATAAAATATGTAATTTTCCTTCTGTGCTGATAGAGGTAGGAATATGCATTGGTAATAAGATACAGAACGCCATTGCCCCTCTGTACTGATATATATAGTCTAGATCAGAGTGTATGTGATGTGTCTTTAAGAAGCATATCAAGGACTGAACATGCAAATATAAATACCAGGTATGTGCTTTTCCCACTGCCATTTTGAGAGTGCAGCCAGAGAGTGAGCATGTATGATTGTAGTAGTTTGTCTGTATATAAGTTACTTAAGTTAAAGTCAGTAAATTTCTATTGTGATATTTGTATATAATAAAGCTGCTACTGTGTCCAAAGTAGGAGAGTGACATGGTGTCAGAACAATATTTGGAGCCATGAGGTGTAGAGATGCCAGTGTAGGTAAACAGAGAGAAACGAGCACGAAAAAGAGCCAGAAAAGAATCAAAGGTAATGAGAATTCGCACAAACTGCTTATTTTATAAAAAAGATAAAATGAAGCATTATAAGGGCACAGACTGCATTAAACAAAAGGGAGGCACAAAAGGTTTATTAACTAAGGGAAATGTTTAAAATTAAGATATTTGACAAAACGATCATCAGAAAAGTAAAACGAGCAAGTTTAAAAGCAAAATGAGTATGTTTAAAGGCAAAACGAGCACAAGAAAAATACAATGGGCATTTAAAGAGATTAAACATGCAAAATGAGTATAATAAGGGGGAAATGGGCACATTAAGTGTAAACAAAGGGTCTATATTAGAACACTGAACATTCAAAATGTCAAGTGTTCTAATATCGAATCCTATGAATCGAACATGAACTGAACATTCAGAACAGCGAATGTTTTCCTAAGGAAAACATTTGCTGTTCCAAAACACATACACACAGCACAAGCACACCAAACAAACAGCAATCCACACACATACACCTAAACTCTTATACCTAACCCTACACTAAACTAAACATACACCACTAGTTATCAACTTACCTTAACCCAAACCCTAACCCTAAGGTCCATCGCTATCACACTGTCACCTCACCCGCACCCTAACCCTAACTCACCTACCCCGCCCTAACCCTCACAACCACACAATCGCACACTTACCTGATCCTGACCTGTAACTTTCCACCACAGCGCTGAAAATACCGAAGCAACAGAAATGGACAACCAAATTCTTTCCCTAGGAAAAAATTTGGTTTTCTGTTTCTTCGATATTTGAAAATGGGTAGATATTAGAACACTCAACATTTTGAATGTTCGGTGTTCTAAAATAGACCCTAAATAAAGCAAGGCAACTGCATGTTTTTGGCACAGTGCTTTGTTTTGGCATAACTACAGCTTCGTATTGTATCAAGAGCATAATTAGAGTTATTCAAAGTATCTCAAAGTGTATAAAAGTGCTTACAGTGTGTGCTTATTACTGTGTATGTATTCCAAAGAGTTTATTTGTGAGCAAGGTGCAACTATTTGGTGAAGTACAGTCAAAGTATGGCCATTTCGAAACATTTCTTGTGCTGGGTGTGTCTATTCACAAAGTGTCACCATTAAAGAGTGTTTCTTGCACTGTAAAGATTTGCCTAGCACGGTACCGTGATTTGGGGGAAATTTCAATGTGCTGTGTATGGTTTATTCGCAAAGTACAATTACTTTGAAATGTTATTGACTTTGAGCTTCTCTTGCCCATTTCATTTGCATCATGCAGTTATTTGATATGTTTCTTACGCTGATGAGGCGATTTCTTGCAATACAGTATTTTCAAGAGTATTACAGTGCCCGATAGACTTATTTCGTAAAGTTCAGTTACACAGAGGCTTGTTGTGCTATTGGGCAAAGTTACAAATACTGGCATAAATTTCTAGTGTGTGTGTGTGTGTGTGTGTGTGTGTGTGTGTGTGTGTGTGTGTGTGTGTGTGTGTGTGTTTGTGCTTATTTGCAAAACCCTTCACTGGTATATGTTAATATGGCAGATGGATTCCAAAAGCCCTTACCACTTGTATTTGATTAGAATATTGCAGAGAATTGGAGAATATTTGAGCAAGAGTACAATATTTTTATACCAGCAGCTTATCCAGATAAAGATGCACACACCAGGGAATTAATTTTGCTAAACATACCTGGGTCAGAGACCATAGAAAGATAGCAGTCATTTGTATATGCACCAGAAGTATATGAGGGAGAGGGTGACAATCGTCATATTGTTGTACAGGCTGAATCAAGGGAAGACCCTGAGTGTTTAAAGCACAAGTTCATTGAAATGTGTAACCCCCCAGACAAATATTATATTAGAGAGGCATTTGTTTTACACAGGAGATCTGAAACCAGGGGAAACATTTGCAGCTTATATAAACTGACCTGAGAAACAAAGCCAAAATGTGTCATTTTGGTGACTTAAAAGATGAGTTAATAAAAGACAGGCTCATGTGTAGTAGTAATAGTGCTGCTGTGAGAAAGATTTTGCTTTGTGACAGTGATTTAACATTGAGTAAAGCCATTGAGATTTGTCAAATCCATGAAGTGACAGAAAAACACATAAGTATGCTTGCAAGTGACAAGAGCATGGTTTCAGCAGGCTTCAGAGCAAATGCAGATAGCATGCAACACGTGGCAAACAGAAGTAGGCCTAAGCACATGGCAGCCGCAGCCCCTGCTGGTTCACCAGGGAAACCACATAGCTTTCCAGCAAGTTCTAAGACTAGTTCAGTTAAAGGAGCATGCTCAGGGCAGTACAAGCATGAATCAGCAAAACCCAAGTCCCGCTTTATTGTTAACTGTCGCAATTGTGGTGCCAATCATGAGTCTAAAGGAGAGAAATGCTTAGCATTTGGTCAGCAATCTCACAGGTGTAAAAGATGGAACCATTTTCAAAAGCTTTGCAAATCAAGTAAACCCCACACAGTTGTAAAGAAGGTCACACAAAAAAGCAAGTTGATCAAGTAGAGCCACAGCAGTCAACTTTCTATACAGATGGTGTATCAGTAGTTGGTGAAAGAGTTGATGCATTGAATATATTGGCAAAAAGCAAAGTATTTTGTTCAGGCCAAATCAATGGTAAATCCACAGAGCTTAAAGTAGACACTGGTTCAAAGTGTAATGTTATATCATCAGACACATTTGCTAAAGTGAGAACAAATGAACAACTCAATGTGGCCAGTAACGCAAAACTTGTTGCTTATGGAGGTAAAGAAATTCAAACCGAAGGCTCAGTGATGCTTTCCTGTTATTTGGCCAAGAACTGTTACAACTTGTTATTCTATGTAGTGTGAAGACCAGTACAGTCTTTATTGGGTCTCAAAGACAGTCTGAGAATGAATCTGCTTTTTTTTACCAAAGAAGTTCATTACATAAGTGCATATCCTAATTCCAGCTTTTCTGAAGCCATTTTCTCAGAGTATGCTGATGTTTTCAATGACAAATTGGGCAAACTTCCAATTGTGTATTCCATGAAGTTAGACCCAGAGATCACTCCAGTAGTCAGACCAGCAAATAGAGTTCCAATAGCTATGCAGGATAAAGTTAAGGCTCAGCTGGATAAAATGTTACAGCAAGGTGTAATGTGTCCAGTTACAGAACCAACTGAATGCGTGTCGTCTATAGTAGCAGCTCACAAGAAAAGCTCAGACAAAATCTGAATATGTATTGACCCAAGAGATTTGAACAAAGCATTGAAGAGACCATATTGTCCAATGTGTACAGTCAAAGAGATCGCAGCCCTAATACCGAATGCCACTTTTTTTTCTGTCTTGGATGCAAAAAGATCATTTTGGCAAGTGATGCTTGATCGCAAATCCTCATTACTAACCACTTTTGGCACCCCATTTGCCAGATACAGATTCCTAAGGATGCCATTTGGAATAAATTCTGCAATTAAAATCTTACAGCATGCAATGGGGCAAATTTTTTCAGGTTATCCTTGTGCCATAATAGTAGATGATTTATTGGTTGGTGGCAATGGTGAAGCAGAGCATGATAGAAACCTAAAGAGAGTTCTAGACAAAGCACGTGAAGTAAACTTGAAGTTCAGTCCTCTGAAGTGCAAATTCAGACTTCCAGAAGTTATACATGTAGGTCATTTATTTATCAGTACTGGCTTGAGACCAGACCCGACCAAGCAAGCAGCTATTCTTGAGATGTCAGCACCAGATAATATTCAAGCTCTACAGCATTTCCTAGGCATGGTCAACTACCTAGGAAGTTTATATGATACTTCAGTGAGTTGACAGCACCTTTAAGCGAGATGATGTGCAAAAATGTCACACGGTCATGGTTAGAATAACACCAGAAGGCATTTGGAGACCTTAAGTAGAAAATTACCACCCCACCTACCTTAAGATACTATGATGTGAATAAACCAGTCACTCTTTCTTGTGATGCTTCAAAATTTGGTCCTGAAGCAGTTATACTTCAAGAGGGCAGACCAGTAGCCTATGCATCTAGAATACTTATCCAAATTGAAATGCAGTATGTTTAAAGTGAGAATGAATTTTTGGCAATAGTATTTGCATATTCCAAGTTTCATGATTATATTTATGGTCGAGCTATTCAGATTGAAACTGACAACCAATCTCTAGTCACTGTTCTAAAGAAGCCTATGCATTCATCTCCAGTGAGATTACAAAGAATGATGTTCAAATTGCAAAAGTACAACATCAAAATTGTCTATACAAAAGGAAAACTACTCTGTCTGGCTGATACCTTATCCAGATCGCCCAGAAATATGGTGGAACAGCTTGACACAGAGACTTTTGACATTGACATGAAGGCAGTGCATAATTTTTCTACCACTAGACTTGAGTTGAGAAATCACACAAAGACTGATCCAATTTTGCAAAAGTTCAGTCACTATATTAATGTTGGATGGCCGTCAAAGCAATCTAGTGTACTATCTGAAGTGCAAACCTATTTTCCTTACAGAGATGAAATGTTGATGGAAGATGGCATTATTTTCAAACGTCCTAAAATTGTTGTTCCTGCTTCCTTACAACAAGAATAGATCCAGATTTTTCATTGTGGTTACCCAGGTTCCGCATCCACTAAAAGAAGAGCAAGAGAATTAGTATTTTGGCCTTCATTACTGAAAGACATTGATAAACTACTTTCTTCTTGTTCGGTATGCAATAGTACTAAACCACATTTGCAGAGAGAACCACTTCATCTATATCAAGTTCCTGAACTACCTTGGTCAACAGTAGCCACTGATATCTTTGAGTGGGACAATCAACACTATTTAGTATTGGTAGACTCTTATTTGAATTGGTTTGAGATTAACATACTACCTAATCTAACATCCACTACTGTTATTATTAAGTTGAAATGTTATTTCTCAGTCCATGGTAGTCTACACAAAGTTATTGCTGATAATGGTACTGAATTTACTAGTCAGTTGTTTCAGAAATTTGCAAGGAACTGGGACTTTGTACATGTCACTAGCAGTCCTGAATATCCACAGTCAACTGGGCTAGCTGAACGTGCAGTGCAGAGTGCAAAGCAATTACTTGAAAGGTCAAACCGTGACAATACTGATGACTTTTTGAATTTACTTAAGCTCAAAAACATACCCAGTGACAATATTCTTGGCTCACCTGCTCAAAGACGTCTATCCAGGCAAACCAGAATGATGCTACCTATTAGTTTCAGTTTATTGAGGCCTAAAGCTAAGAACAACAGAACCATTAAGGCGCAATTATTCAAGAAGCATTCTGTCCAGAAGTCCAGTTATGATAAATCGAGCAGATTTCTTCATCAGTTGAGGGAAGGAGAGACAGTGAGCATACAAATGGCAAAAGGTTTCGACCAGATTGGTCAAGTTACAGGTATATGTGCTGAGCTGAGATCCTACCTTGTAGAATCTGAGGGTGTGGAGTACAGGAAAAATCATAGATGTCTTCTTCCTGTCCCTGGATCATCATCACAACATTGGTCCTGTGACACAGACACTAGATCTCAGAGTGAACCAAATGTTGTTCCCATCCCAAAGTGTGTTTCAACTTCTAATTCCATACCTGAAGATGTTCCAAATACTTCCATGGTTGAACATTCTGTAGAGACAGCTCCAGTTGCTAAACCCACTTCCCAGTTTTATGTCACATGATATGGTTGGATATCCAAGCCCAGTGTGAAATACAACATGGACTTAACTGCACATATATATATATATATATATATATATATATATATATATATATATATATATATGTACCTAGTCTTGTATAAATGCATGACAACGAACTACCTGTGATATCTACATGCCAAATAGATTCATAACTTGGCATGATCTATTTCTCAAAGGGGAGGATATAGATCAGAGTGTATGTGCTGTGCCTTTAAGAAGCATATCAAGGACTGAACGTGCACATATAAATACCAGGCACGTGCTATTCCCACTGCCATTTTGAGAGTGCAGCCAGAGAGTAAGCATGTATGATTGCAGTAGTTAGTTTGTATATAAGTTACTTAAGTTAAAGTCAGTAAACCTCTAACGTGATGTGTTTGTATATAATAAAGCTGTTTGAACAGAACCTACGAAGACTCTTCTATTGTGTCCAAAGTAGGAGAGAGACACATAGGAATATACATTGGTAATAGGATACAATGCTTTATTGTTCTTCTGTGCTGATATATACATATATATATATATATATATATATATAGAGAGAGAGAGAGAGATGAATATGCATTGTTAATAGAATACGAGATGTCATTGGCCTTCTGTATTGATATATGTAGGGATATACATTGGTAAAGGGTACCAGAACTTGTCAGAGATTTGGGATACATGGCTAGTCTTAAAAAGGCCCTTGTGGTCATTAGCCTAGTAAACACTTATGAAACTATGAACAAGATCTCATTGTTCTTCTGTACTTATATACATAGGAATATGTATTGATAATAGAATACAAGACTTCATTGCCGCTCTGTATTGATATGTGTAGGGATATACATTGGAAATAGAATACAAGACATCATTGCACTTCTGTATTAATATACATATGAATATACATTGGTAATAGGATACAAGACATCACTGTAGTTATGGACTGATATATATATATATATATATGTATATATATATATATATATATATATATATATATATATATATATATATATATACATATATATATATATATATATATAGGAATATGCCTTGGTAATAGGATATGACATTGTCCTTTGAACACAAGACATCACTGTCATTCTGTACTGATTTTCCTAGGAATATGCTTTGGTAGTAGTATACAAGGCATTATTGTCCTTTACTGATATACACAGGAATATTCATTGGTAATAGAATGTAAGAAGTCATTGTCCTTCCATACAGACAACAGGTAAGATCCCCATCTGCAGTATCTTGTGTCCGTGTGTGTGTGTGTGTGTGTGTGTGTGTGTGTGTGTGTGTGCGTGTGCGTGCATGTGTGCGTGTGTGTGTGTGTTCGTGTGCGTGTGTGTGTGTGTGTGTGTGTGTGTGTGTGTGTGTGTGTGTGTGTGTGTGTGTGTGTGTGTGTGTGTGTGTGTGTGTGTGTGTGTGTGTGTGTGTGTGTGTGTGTGTGTGTGTGTGTGTGTGTGTGTGTGTGTGTGTGTGTGTGTGTGTGTGTGTGTGTGTGTGTGTGTGTGTGTGTGTGTGTGTGTGTGTGTGTGTGTGTGTGTGTGTGTGTGTGTGTGTGTGTGTGTGTGTGGTGTGTGTGTGTGTGTGTGTGTCTGATTTCATTTTCACCAGGGTATAGACAGAATGGTGGCAGTATGCAAGAGGAGAACAAAAATGGTCACATCTTGGGAAGAAGCCATATAAAGAAATACCACAAGAGGTTAGGAAGTGCAGTCTTGAAAAAAATGAGTTACAAAGGGGATATCATAGGATCATTTAAGTGCCTAAATAGAGTCTGAAGGCTGTATGCTGTACTTCCTTCAGTACTGGGTTGATTCTCTCAGCCCTAATTTGCCTACTGTGTGACCTAGAGCAAGTCACTTAACCAGACATTACTGCTGGGTCGTCCCTGAAAAGGGTGTGTGGCCAGTGGCCTTACCTGGTTATCAAAGGGGTATTGTTATTATTACTATAGGTGAGGTCAGTGAAAGAGAGAGAGAGAAATGAGAGCAAAAAAGTGGTTTGAAAACACAGGAAGAAAGATTCAGTAGAGATATAATGAAGTTTTTTATGAAGATGTGGTTGGTTGATAACTAGAAGAAAGGCTCAATAGAGATACAATGAAGTATTTTCATTTTTTTTTTGTGGAGATGTGGTTGGTCGATAATTAAAACAGCCTTCATGAAAAATGGTAGCATCTGACTCAGTGACAGATTTCATGTGTATAAGACAAACACTACACAATCCTTAAGTTGTAAGCTGATGGTTAAGATATACCCGTAAGTTATCTGTATAATGAGGAATTGATGGACTAGGTGATTAGAGGTTATTATGTACCATTAGTCTATGTTTCTGTGTTGCTATGACCAATTGCTTCCCCAAATTTACTATCTGACTAGCTACGACATGATCACCAACCCGTTTCTTCACTGGCTTACTTTATCCCCAGGATAATGTCCCCCGGTTCATCCTTCTTTGATGTCTTACTGTTTTTTGTTCTTCACATTCAAATGGCTTTTCATCATGCTGTCAAGCTGTTACCATCCTTTATCCACTTATTCCCCCTTATTTGCTGAAGCTTTTATCTAATTTGGTTGTCCAGCTATGCCCCCTTCGCCCAGACTATAAAGTAGAAATCCTTGCCACCAACCACTACTTATCAGCTCCTAAGGGTGTTCAATTTCACTGTGTAATATTACGACTTTCTCACCAATGCAACTAAAACTACACCTGCCACTAATTACCTCCTCCCCTCACTGCTTTATGGTGCTCCCGTATTTATGAAACTCCCTGCATCACATAAATCAAAACTTCGGCAATGCTATAATAAAGTGGATAAATTTGCAGCAAATACCCCTTCAGAACCCACCACTGTATAGTCTAAATTGGTTAGAACTACCCCATCAACTAACATATACACAGCTTCTTATCACCTATAAAAATATCCAGTATCCATCTGCTTGTCCAACACTAAACACCATTCTACACAAGTATGCTCCTAATTGGTCATTATAATCCAATGACCAAATACTCCTCTCTGTTCACAAATCTATCAAATCTGCTGGATATGGCCTGTACTCATACCATGTTGCTAAGGCCTGAAACTCCTCACCAGTATCCAACAGGCCATTGCCCTCCCTCCAGTCCTTTAATACCATTTTGATATACTTCCTAGCCAAAATCTGGCTCTGTTCTTGCTCATCCCCAGGATAAAATATATCCCTAAATATTTACAAGTATGTATTTGTACTTTACACCTCCTTACTGTCTGTTCTTCACTAATCTGCTTACCTCAATTTGTTTCTCTCTCTCCTGACTCTATTACAAACTATGCCATAAGCCTGTTTGTTTCTCTCACTTCATATTGCAATTCCTGTTTATGTTATAATAACTTAACTTTAATTTTTGTGTAAAACTGGATAAAATTTCTCTAAATATTAAATCATTGCCATATACGTTGTACCTTTTCTTGACCTATGTTTTCACATTTTGTCTAATTTGGTATAATTATTTAAACTGTGGGTGTTTTGTATTCTTTTTAAAGACTGCAAAATTATTGTTCTTAAAATATTTGTCTAATACTTTGGAGCTTTTCTCCCTTGGCCTCTGCTAAAAATGGGCACCTTCCCAGCCAGACTTTCCTGGTAATTAAATGTCAATAAATAAATAAATAAAGGTTGATTGACTTTCCTACCACTTGAACGTTTGTGCAGACATTATTAGGCATTGATTCAAAGGCCTTAGTTAAATCTAAATAAACAGCTGCCACAAAAAGCCTTTATTCTTACATTTCTGCTTCCCAGCCACACTGCTTACTTCATTTTCATTTAAAACCATTTCATTTTCATTTAAGATTTACGCTGGTTTCTGTAAAATGCTGGATCACCATTAAGGAGAATTTTAGTCTTTTATCCTTTACACATGGTATACATCACAGACTTCTAATCTTAAACCTAAATATGCATACAGTATTTGTAATTCTGGTATACATCATAAACTTCTAATCTTAAACCTAAATATGCACATAGTATTTGTAATTCTGGTATACACCATAGATTTCTAATCTTAAACCTAAATATGTATTTAGTATTTGTAATTCTGGTATACACCATAGATTTTTAATCTTAAACCTAAATATGCATACAGTATTTGTAATTCTGGTATACATCATAAACTTCTAATCTTAAACCTAAATATCCATATAGTATTTGTAATTCTGGTATACACCATAGATTTCTAATCTTAAACCTAAATATGCATACAGTTTTTGTAATTCTGGTGTACATCATAGACTTGTAATCTTCTATTGTAGAGCAATTTAATATATGAAGTCATACAACATGGCGCAATCTACTTATCCACTTCACAAAGCAGACTCAAACAGCCTCATCCTAAAAGAAAAAAAGACTTGACTGCATGTGATAGAAGTAATTTTAAATATGAAGGTACATAAATCCTTTGATCTTTGCAAAACTAATCTCTCTTCCTGTTAATCCTTCACTGCCAATAGCTACTGCCATGAGCTGACAGGCAGAGATAGAAGAAAGCTTTACATTAATATTACTAACATGCTGACATGCCAGAAATACCCTGCCTCCTACGCCTGTTTACAAACAAAATAAACAGGAGTGTTGGCATTAATCAATCCCCTTCAACTACCTACTTAAGGAGTTTGTCATCTGTAGTGTAGCAATGTTTTTTTTCTAACGTTTTCTTTTTTGTTGTAGATCTAAATGATAACTATGTTATTGCCAAAGGGAAAAAATAACTCTGCACATAGTCTGGAGTTCATTATTATAATCTACATACAACTGACCTGATTTATTTATATGTACTGTAAGTAGATCGCTAAGAAATAGCTGCAGTGTTGCTATGAAACTGTGTACATCACATTCCAATTGTGTTTGATAAATTAACAGCACATTAGTCATAGCCCCAACCACTTAGTGTAAGAAATCTGGGCAGAGCTTAAAATAATGCGGGACAAAGGCCCAAAATAAGGACAGATTTTAAATACTGTCTTACAAACTTAGAAAGTTGCTAGAATATCAGGATTTGTGTTAGCATGCATTTTTCTGAAGGATATTAAGCCTAAAACTCAAATGTATGTCATTATTTACTGACTTCAGTCCTCAGTGATTTGCCAGAAAACCACAAATTTTAAGAGGAATGGACCAAAAATATGAGGCAAAATCCAGATATTCTGCATAAATCTGGACAATTCAGAGGTACAACATTAGTTTTTCCTGCATTAAACTTAATTTACTATTTATTTATTTATTTGCAGTTTGCTTACCAGGATAGTCCATTGGGCCACAAGGAACCCATTTTCAATGGAGTCCTGGGGAGAAAAGCTCCATTACATTACAAGTATAAAATGTTTCAGAATTAGAAGATTACAGGATGATAACTTTTACAAATTTTAAAAAACAGTTATCAGACATTAGAAAGAGAATTCTTGGTAATAACAGTTACAATAAATTTGCCTGTGATACTTTCAATTGTAGTCAAATTAAGGTAGCAAAAATAAGAATGCAAATTCCATCTGGAGATTATGGGCTGAAGGAGGTTGTTAGAAGATATGTTTGGGTATTAGGATGTTATGTAGGAAGAGAGCTATTAGTAGAAATGGTAGGTAGTGAGAATATTATAGTAAGATGTTATGCAGGATGAGAGCAAGAGCATTCCCATTGTGAGATTAGGTGTGAGTGAAGAAGAGTTTTAAAAAGAGAGAGACTGTTAGTGGTACGGATAATAGGTGGGAGAGAATTCCAGTGACGTGCTAAACAGAAGGATAGAAGATGTTTGCCTGGAGGGTGGGCAGGTTTATGTAGCTCGATTAAGTTTTGGAAGTCAGATCAGAGGCATCTGTTTGGATGATGCATTTTGAAGGTAGAGGCAAGGGAGGGACAAAGAGAGGGACAAAAAATTATTTTATGAGCCTGTATAAGTTGGATATAAGTAAGATAATTGGGGAGTTCTAGCCAGTTCAGTTGGTGTAGGGAGATGCAGTGATGGGTATTGGATCGGTGGCCTGCTGCAAATTTTGAGATTTTATAGTAACAGGAGGAGAGCTTAGATTTGAGGGACAATTGCAGATTTGTAAGGATACAGGCACAATGCAGGAGGGAAGGGATGAGGTATGTATTGGCAAGAGCGAGTCTGGTGGAGGGAGAGATGAAACGGTTGTGGCGATAAAGCATACCGTGTTTCTGGTGCATTTTTTTTTATATTTACTTGAATATGGTTATCAAACTTTAGTTGGTCATCGATGATGATTCCTAGCAATTTGGCAGTGGGGACTGTTTCAAGAAGAGTGTTATTTTGGCTGGTGGTAGAGAAAGAGTTTTTGTTTAGGGTAATGCTTTTAGAGGGTGAGAATATCATTAGTTTGGTCTTGGATGCGTTTAGTGCTAGGTGGTTATCTAGCATCCATTTTTCTGTAGAGGAGAAAGCATCTTGGGTTAGTTTTGCCAGGGAAGAGGTGGAAGTTGCAGAACAGATAATTGTCGAATCATCAGCATATTGGATGAGGTTAGCATTAGGGATGGCATGGGGAAAGTCATTAATGAAGATACTGAATAGTAGGGGACCTAGAATAGAGCCTTGGGGCACACCTGTGGGAGTGTTTAAGAATGGTGAAGTAGCTAATTTCCACTTAACTGCTTTTTGCCTATTTGATAAGTAGCTGGTGAACCAGGTAATAGAGGAGTGGGAAAGATTCAGCTTAGAGAGCTTAGTAAGGAGATGTTTATGGGAGATAGTGTCGAAGGCTTTATAGAGGACCAGGAGGAGGGTGGATGCAATATGACCAGTGTCACGGGCTTTGTTTATGGTTTCTAGGAAAGAGAGGAGAGCGGTGGTGGTGCGATGGCCTGGTCGGAATCCATGTTGGGAGGAGGTAAGAAGGTTATTATTTATTAGATAGGTTAAGAGTTGTGGGTGGATTCACTTTTCAAGAAGTTTTGAAATAGGGGATAGGATAGCGATGGGACGGAAGTTAGAGATTTCATTATTGTTACCACCTTTATGTAGTGGAATGATATAAGCCTATTTCCAGAGCTGGGGGACCTGGCTTTCTGAAACAGATCGATTTATCAAGATGCAGATGGGGAAGGCAATGGCTTCTGCAGCTGTCTTGAGGAAGTAGGATAGTATTTCATCAGGAGCATTAGAGCAAGGTTTCAATTTTAGAAGTTTTTTTATGGTAGAGGTGGAAATGGGGTTCAGGGAGAAGGGTGCAGGCTAGGAGCTAGAGATGCTGGAGGAGGAGGGGATGTGATGAGGTTGTTGTGGGGGAATATGGTTATCAGTGAAGGATAATGTTAGCTTGGAAATAGATTCAATAAAGAATGTGTTGAATTGAGTAGCTAGATCTGAGTCTGAGGCATTTGGGTCAGGACAAGGGTTTTCTTTTTTGCCTGGGTTAAGAAGAGAGGAGATTCCATCCCAGAATTTTTTTGGGTTATTGTTGTGGTGGGCTTGAAGAGTGTAAAAATAGGCTTTGCGGTCTGAGTTTATAAGTTGTTTTACTTTGTTGCAAAGTGTTTTGTATTCATTAAAGGAAGTAGTAGTTTTTGTTTTATGGTAGTGTTTCCAAGCTTTTTCATGGAGACGCATGGTGGCTAGGGTATTCTTAGTTAGCCAGGGGACAGAGTTACTTTTAGTGCATTTTGTTTTCCAGGGAGCGAAGGTGTCTAGCAGGTTTAAGAAGATTTCTTTAAAGTGGGTGACGGCATTTTCCAGGGGTAGTGTTTTGAGTGAGTTCCAGTTAATATTCTTTAGTGCACCGAAGACTGCATTGAGGTTAAAGTTTTTAGGTACCGAGAAATGAACAGCTCTAATTGCAAACACCAATTGCACTTTGGTTGCTTGAAGAATGTGAACTGATGATGAAATAGGTATAAATTTAAAAGAATAGCTAAGTAAAGCCTTAGTATTCTTAGGGCATCTCATTTTGAGGGCAGAGGGGTAGCTAGTTCTGTGAAGTACCAAGCTGCCTGCAGAAATAGTAAAGTTTCATGAAGTGGTATTTTGTCATATTTTTTAATTGTGATTTATTATACTATGGTGATTTTTTTAAATTTCTCTGCTACTATGCAGCTATTTATGTTGGTCACTACTGAAGTAGATGTATATTTGAAATGCTGCCTGCAGAAATAGTAAAGTTTCATGAAGTGGTATTTTGTCATATTTTTTAATTGTGATTTATTATACTATGGCGATTTTTTTTAATTTCTCTGCTACTATGCAGCTATTTATGTTGGTCACTACTGAAGTAGATGTATATTTGAAATGGTTTACAGTGGTTCCTAGTACACTTCAGGATAACTTATAAACCAGTCCAAAGAAACCCAGAGAGATAGGCTGATGTTTCATTACAGCACCTTCTGATGGAAGACCTTTGAGTTCTAGCTCATTACCAAGAGTAATCAGGTCCAAAACATGGTGCTCTCTTTGATTATTCTTTAATTCAGACCAAAGTTAGAGAACTTCCATGATAAGGGTAGTCCTAGACTGGAGTGAGGACTGCTACAGTAGGACTGGCAAAGTAGTCCTCTTAGGAGAGTTGGTCAGTGGTAGTGGAGGAAGGATAATGTGATGGTTAACAGCCTTCTATTGGTGTCATAGAGGCTTCTTACTCTTTTTGGCTACTAGTGTGGAATCCAAAGATGGAAGAAAGTGCACAGTGGCTTCTTTATCTTTTTGAGTTGACTGGTCTGAAAGACAATTATGGAATAAAGTGATCACAAAATTCCTCCACATTGGTGAGGTCCTGTTTCCTCCTCAAGAGGTTATTGACCAAGTTTTTGAAGACCTGGCCAAACACCACTTATGTCTTGCCTTTGGTAACCAGAACACTGTTCATGGAGTCCTCCTTGAACGACAGCCTCTGCTGCATCATCTTGTACAGGCACATGCCTAATCCTTTGGCTCTATCCACATTGTCCTCACAATTACAATTACAGTGAACCACATGAGGTTAATCATCTGTGAACTGAGGACTGGAGCTTGGAACTAAACCTTCTATTTAAGGGGTAAAATTAAACATTTCAGAGCTTTACTGGAAAGGCTCACCAAGACTATGCAACAGTTTGCTGTGAGGGAAAGGTTAGTTTGCTTTTTAATTCTTATATTTTGTATTATTTTATTGCTTTTTTCTATTTTGTATACTGTAATTTGTTTTCTTTACATTGCATTTTACTTGTATTCTGCTTTTAACTGCATATTAAAACTTGAAAAGAGACCACGGGTCTGTCTCTTGTGAGTCAGACAGAAAATGTTCCTACTCTCCCACCCTGTTACTGTGTGTTCTTAAACACCACTGTCTTTTTAGTTGCCTGCCCCTTATATTGATTTGACCATATATCTCGTTTCCTCTCTACCTTTACTGGTTGGTGTGAATAAGCACAAAATTATCATTTTGTGAAATCACTCCTCTTCAACTATTTAAATTTATTGGCCATCCTACTGTATTCCACAATATCAGAATACAAAAGTGCCCACCCCCTTTAAAATCTATCTTGCTCTTTTAAAAATAGTGTCTCTCCACTAAAACTTAACTTTTTAGTCAGATAAAACTTAAGTTACCCACTTTCATATCTAACTGCTTAGTGCACACTGCAGTGTTTAGGACAAACCATTTTTTTCTTCTTAACTTTCAGCATCTACTGCAAGACCACCAGTTACTGGAGAGCCCATATTCTGCTTCTCGGTAGTCATCTTGGGATTAGTGCTTCTGTTTTTTTCCTGGTGAGAGAAGAAGTACAGTGACATTATTTCCCGGAGACTGCTGATCACCAGAAAGCCTAATAACTGCTTTATAGGTGACAGCTTGGAATCTGTGCTTATATTCTGATCCTGGTGAGAGTAGGAGCAGAGTGTATTGATTCCTGACTGTTTCTGGTTGGAGAGTGAGTGTCTGTGCTTAATGTACCTGATTGGTCTGGTTGCTATTCAAGGCATCTAACAGAAAAAGGATACAAGCCTTCAGACCCTTGCATCATCTGGGACAAGACTGTGGATTACCAAACAAGCTGTGGCCTGCTTCTCTTCTTGGGACTGGTGTTAACATTTTGCTTCTAGTGAGAGAAGAAGCAAAGGAGTATTGTATCCCAACAGAGTGAAGCTGTGGTGAGACCAGCATTAGAAGCAGTCAGACAATAGCCATTCATCTAACTCCCCTCTTTTCATCATTCTTGAAAAGCTAATTCTTTGTTCTCAGTAAGTACTGCTTGATTTGTTTCTAACTTCAGAATATCTGCCTAAATACTTCATCCTTCAATTTTCAGGGTCTACTTATTAGTTTCCCCTCAGGTGTCTGGCAGTGCTCTGTACAGAGTCAGACACATTGAGTGACATTTTTCCTGTAAAAGCACAATTGAAATTTCTCCAATATTTAGTTGCACACAGGACAACTATTTTTTTTTTTTTTATTTTTTATTTAACATTTGTTGACTGGGAAAGTCCGACTAGGTTCCACAGATCCTGTTTTCAGCGGAGGCCCGGGGAGAAATGCTCCAGAAGCATGTCTTTAGAATGTGGGAGGAAACCAGAGTACCCAGAGGAAACCCACGCGAATGGAGGGAGAACATGCAAACTCCACACAGAAGGCACCCCAGCCAAGAATCGAACCGGATAACCTCTTGTTGTGAGGCAACAGCATTAACCGCTGCACCACTGCGCCGCCCGACAGTTTGCACTGACAAGCACTGTCCACATAGTTGCAAACCTGATACTCCTGACAGTGATTGATATTCTTACTCCAACAGTCTAATCCAATAAAAAAAGAGTCTGTTTCCAAGGATATGAACTTTCCTACTGCCTCCATTACCAGCTTGGTGGATATGGGCATCCTGAGGCAATGTAGAAATTGCCTCATGTTTGTTGACAACCAGTTAATTCTCAAACAAACTGATATGGTATGTGAGAGATGTATTTACACATCACTGGAGGCAAAGCTCTCATATAAAAGTACTCCTAATGTCAATAAGCTTATCAGTAGTACACCTGCTGCACCCATCACGCACAATTCAAAGTAAACATATAGACCCACATATACTGAGGCACTTACATGTAACCTTCCTAAACCACAAATACCTCCTAGACAAAGTACACATAAGAAATAACCTCAGCAGCCCTAAACACACCCTTTCAAAACAACACCCACATCAACACAATAAACAGGACATGCTGGAGGGATAGATTCCTGTCCCAGAGACTTCCTATACTCTGGAACAAGCTACCCATCTATGTCAAGCAAAGTTCATCATTAGCACTCTTCAAGAAAAATCTTGATGAGTGGATGGGAAATAGGAAATACACCCCGGGGATCACTTCTGTGGCTCTGCTCAACAGGGGCACAGGAATTTAACTTTCTTGGGTGGCGTAAGCCAGGGAACCTTGTTGGCTAGGCTTACTTAGGCCCTTGGGCTGATAGCCTAGTACCTACCACTGAACCTATGAACCTATGAACACATAGAGCTACATCTCATGGAGCCTCTATCTCTAAGTGCATAAGGCAAGTCACCATACAATCCAACATTCTAGTCACTGGAGACTCCATCATGAGACACACCGTTGTCCCTCTCACCAGGCTGAGTAAGGAGAAAGTTACAATCAATTGTTTATCAAGGGCTAGGGTCCGCCACATTACACATGCACTCAGGTCAATGGACCACAATTACCAATATAACTCAGTCATAGTCCATGTGGGAGTAAATGACCTGAGACATACCTCCCTAGACTATATGAAGACAGACATCATAGAGCTTTTGGAATATGTGTCTCAGGCTGGTATGAGCCTAGCATTGAGCAGCATTTTACCTTCTCCAAGGATGATGCAACAATATGAACAAAAGACTGACTTTAATAATTGGCTTAGTTTCTGGTGTCATTCCAAGGGGTGCAATATTTGTCAGCATGGAAGGAGATGGTCAACAGACCACATTGCTTTGCAAGAGATGGTCTGCACTTCTCCCCTCTAAGGTTTTGAATATTAGCTAAAGCATTATCTTCCCCCATAGTGCCTTTTTTAGGCAATACCAAACTGAAAGTACTTACAACATAGCAAATCAAAACCAACAAAATCTAAAGGTATTATCGCTCACTGCTAGGAGCCTAAACAAAAAACTCCACTCCATGGAATCTCTCTTTGCCCTACAGAATGCCGATGTCTGTGTGGTCTCTGAGACATGGTTTAAAGCCACGGACAGCACACCAACAGTGCAAGGTTATAGTACCTTCCACAAATTTAGACCAGCTACTTCACAGGCAGGGACTAAAGATGAAGGTGTCTCTATTTACATCAGAAATAAATATACTTCAAGGCTGGTCAAACAGGGCAATGCACTTGAGCTGCTCCATGTGCACATCACCACAGGTAAAATCAAATACCACTTCCTTGCAAGCTATAGGTCCACCTCTATGACCCAGGAAACCCATACCACGTATTTAAACTTATTAGAAACACTAACTATCCAACCCAATACCATATTCATGGGTGACTTTAATTACACCACTATTAACTGAGAATCCCATATGACATCAAATGTAGATGCACAGAGATTCCTGGATTTTGTAAACATAAACTCACTGGACCAGATAGTCAATACACCAACCAGGGGTGTAACCATACTGGATCTGGTCCTCACTAATATGGTAGAGTGCTGCACACCCCCTACTGTAATGCCCTCCATGGTTAGGTCAGAAAACAAAATTATCTCCTTTGAAGTAAAAATAAAACCTGGACCCCCTGCTAAACCGGGAATATTCGGGAACTATTCTAAGGCTAACCTCCTGCTATTAACTGAGAACCTGGCAAAATTGCAAGCCCCTATAAACCCTGAGAATACTTCTGCGTATGCAGAACTGTTCACAGAAAACCTATACAAGCATGTTAATAGCTGCATAGAGGCAGCTGTACCCACCAGGAAGAAGTACAGAACTAACTCAAAAAACAAGCCTCGCCAGTGGAATCATAAAATCAATCAGACGTATAACAGGAGGAAGAAAATCATGGTTCATAGGTTGGTACTAGGCTATTGGCCCTAGGGCCTATACAAGCCTATCCATAACAATTCCCTGGATATTTTTTCCCACAATATTTGCTTCCCTGGATCCCTGTCTAGCAGGGTGACTGACATGATCCCCGGGTGAATTTCCTATCTCCCTTTTGAAGAGGGCCAAGGAGGCACTCTGCTTGACATGTATGGGCAGTCTATTCCAGAGTATGGGGAAGTTTCTGGGTCAGGAACCTATCCATCCAGCATGCTTTGGTCATTGTGATGACAAGGTTTAGATCCCTGGAGCATGTGGCTCTGAGTGATTGGGATTTCTTTAAGTGGAGCATGTCCAACAGCTCAGGGTTAGACATGGCCTTGTATGTTAAGCAGAGATCGCCACTGAGTAGATGATATGCCACAGAGTATAGCTGGAGTTTTTTTAGATGGTCAGCATAGGGCATCTGTTTTAGGCCTGTTATACTTTTAGTGAGGTATTTCTATGGCCTTTCCAGCTGTTGCAGATGCCTTGTAAGGTACATAACAAACAGGGCGGGGTCTATATTAAAAGCACAAATGTTTACTTACCTGAATACCTAAACACCGACACATATTCCGCAAACCGCAAATAGACCGAATGCCCTAAACCGCGAAATTCAAAAACTCAAAATGTCATAGTTGTCCCATCCCACCGCCCGCTACATACTACCTACACAAACAAACTAAATAAACCACATACATACACTAACCAAAACCCCACTTCTAACCCTAAACTAAACCCTACTTCTAACCCTACACTAAATCTTGCATATACCACCATGTATGCACTTAACTTAACCCTCACCCTAACCCTAAGGTCCGTAACTATCGCACACTTACCTTAAAAAGCTAACCCAAGCAAACTAAATAATCCATGCACATACACTTAATAAAATCCTACTTCTGACCTTACACTAAATCTAACATACATTACCATCTATGCACTTACCTTAACCCGCACTCTAACCCTACGGTCCGTAACTATCTTAAACTTACCTTACAGAGCTATACCGCAGAAGGGCCAACCAAAACAATTCGACGTTTCGGATGTTGCGCTTCAGGACGATAGATGTTTTCATGGTTCGATGAAGACGTGTCGGCGTTTAGGTATTATGGTAAGTAAATGTTCGTTCTTTTAATATAGACCCACGGGGCGTTGTACTCTATAATGGGTTTAATGAGGGATGAGTACAGTGGGACAATGACCTTCTTTTTTCTGGATGAAAAGCCCTTAGTGATGAGGTGTGCCACATAGAAGGATTTCCTGACTGTTGTGGCGATGTGGTTATCGAAGGTGAGACCACTGTCCACCTGTGTCCCTAAGTCTCTCATCACACTTTCGGTGTTTAGTGTACTGCCACCTATGTGGTAATTCATGGGTACATGGTTTTTCCCAAAGGGGATAACTATACATTTCTTGGCATTAAGCTTGAGTCCATGGCTCAGGCACCAAGCATCTGTTTCTGTAAGGCCATTTTGTAGAATATCCACATAATTTGGGGATTCAATAATGGCTCCCAGTTTGCAGTCATCTGCAAACTTTGTTAGCCAAAGTCCCTTAGTGTTGGCCTGTACTTCACAAAAGTAGATGCCAAACAAGAGCGGTCCCAGGACTGAACCCTGAGGTACTCCACTTGTCACTTGTCTGGAGCTGGATTTGGAGTCAGCTACTTTTACAGTCTGGGTTCTGTCAGTAAGCCAGTTGGCAACCCATCGAATGATGTAGGGATTTATGCCCAGCTTGGTAGGTTTATCTATGATTCCAGAGTGGGGGATGGTGTTGAAGGCCTTGGTGAGGTCCAGATAGACTGTGTGGACCACCTTACCCTCATCCACAGCTCTGGAGACTGATTAGAAGAAGTTAATCAGGTTCAGGAGACAAGATCGTCCCTTCACGAACCCAAACTGGGTGGAGTCCAGTGTTTGAAGGTTGCCAATGTCTTTGTTTATAAGTTCCATGATAATGTGTTCCATGCCCTTGCAGATCAGGCTCATCAGACTGATGGGATGGTAGTTCCCGGGATCCAAGGTGGATCCCCCCTTGTGGAGTGGGATAACTGTAGCTGTATGCCACTCAGTGGGCACGAAGCATCTGGTCCCATGGATGCTGTATTCTTAGCTTTGGAGAGTGCAGTTTCTGCCTGTGTGGCCATGATTACTGGAATTTGGCAATCTTTTGGTATTGAGATGGACCCTTTAGAGGGTGAGAGGTGGGGTGAAGTTGGCACTAAATCGATCTGCCAGGATATTGGCAATATCCTTGGGATAAGTATATTTAATGCCATTCTGTTGTAGCTCAGAGCAGATCTGAGCATTGCCATTTAAATTCTTGACATTACTATAGAATGCTTTGTGGTTGTCTTTGGAATCTTTGGCAATTTTATTTTCATAACTACAAAAAAATTCAAAACCAAATCAATGAATAAATTCACAAAAATGAGTGTTGAGGAGTCAGACCACTTCTTAAAACCACCAAGCACGTTTTTTATTTAATAAACAATAAAATATATAAGTGCTTTCGTCTCAATATTCCAAAATTACAGAGACTTCATCAGATACCCGGGATAAGAAAACATGCTTGGTGGTTTTAAGAAGTGGTCTGCCTCCTCATCACTCATTTTTGCGGATATTTTCGTAACTAGCTTTTGAGGATTTTATGAGGGATTTCAGCTTCTTACTGAAGCTGATAAGGGAGTTTTTTGCATCCTGGGATTTTCCTCTTTTCTGCAACAGTTTCTTCCTTCTCTTGTATAGTTTGTTTATGGCAGGGGACCACCAGACTGGCTTCCTTTTTTGGAGGAGAGCCTCTTGGTTCTATTTGGGATGGCACAATTCATGCAAAAGTGGATGTGTATGTACAGTGCCTTAGTGTAGGATTCAGCAGTCGAACTTTCAGCTCCCATCTGAATGGGTGTCATGAAGTTTGTCAGTTCTGACTTGAGTAGCATGAAGTTGGCTTTGGAGAAGTTTTTATGGAGGTTTCCTTACTGGGGTAGGGGGTCGAATATGGATGTCAAAGGTGATTTGCTTATGGTCAGACCTGACCAATGAGGGGGTGACCACTGGTTTGGAGCATCTGTCTCCAATGACCAGGTCTAGAATATTGGAGCCCCTGGTGGCACAATGGATTAGTTGATCCAGGGCAATGGAGTTTATGAAATCCAAGAACCGTTGGGAAAATGTGTTGGTACCCCAGTAGTTTTCCCAGTTAATGGCAGGGTAGTTGAAATCACCCAGTATTAGGGTGTTTGGTTGAATCTTAATATTTTCCAGTATGTTTAAAAAGGTGTAGTGAGAATCTTGGGGCATGGTGGGGGATCTGTAGCAAGCTACAATTTGGATTGCAGTCTTACCTAGTGTTAGTTGCACCTGGAGAATTTCAGATGCATTGTGTTGGGCAACTAGATTGGAGGTGTGAATATCCTTGGTGAATATGGACACTCCTCCACCTTTAGTGTTTCGGTCTTGGTTTGGTGGCCGAAAAGTGTGGTAAGAGTTGTAGCCTGGTACTGCAAGGTTGCTCTCTGGAGCCTTGAACTAGGTCTCAGTTACTGCAAAGATATCAATGTTCTCCATTTTTAGGAGTGCCTCAAGAGAGTGCATTTCGAGGTTTAGACTTCTAGCATTGAGTAGCATTACCTTCAGATTTTGCATGCTTGTATCTGTTATGGTGGTGGTTTTGTCCTTTGAACCTTGCCTAAAAAAGGCACTATAGGGGTAGCAAGAGCTTTAGCCAGTAACCTGAATCCCAGGGGTGACAGGTGCAAAGCATCATGGTTTGTCAATCATGTCGTCCCAGGCAGACAGATACTGGATCCCCTTTGAATAACACCAGAAGCTTAGCCAATTGTTGAAGTCAATCATTTTATCCTTATACTGTGGTATAATTCTGGGCAAAGGCAGGATGCTACTCAGGGCTAGGGTCATACCTGCCTGGGCCACATGATCCGAGAGCTCTTCCATGTCTCTTTTCATGTAGTCCAGGGAGGTACGTCTCAAGTCATTCACTCCAACATGGACAATGACAGAGTCTTATTTGTACTTGTTGACTTGGGTGCATGCGTTATGTGGTGGATTCTGGCACCCAACAGGCAGCTGACTGTAATTTTCTCCTTGTTCAGCTTGGTGAGTGGGACATCAGTCAACCTGACTATAGAGTCACCTATAACTAAAGTGTTGGGTACGTTGTCTTGCCTTATGGG
Source organism: Protopterus annectens (assembly GCF_019279795.1). Taxonomy (NCBI): domain Eukaryota; kingdom Metazoa; phylum Chordata; order Ceratodontiformes; family Protopteridae; genus Protopterus; species Protopterus annectens. The sequence goes on from NC_056743.1 coordinate 1,424,702,570, forward strand.
GCTTTTGTTTGGTGGCACACTAGTGTTGTGAGCTATGTGTCACTTTGGTTGTGACTGGTGTTTGTGTTTCAGCTTCGGAGGTCCTTGTTGCTTGAGCAGGTTAATGTTATGGGCCTTTGCATATGTGGGTTTAGTGTTGCTATGTGTGGGTGTTGAAGGTGTGAATTTTGAAGGGCTATGTATTGCTTGAGGTGTAGTTCAGGTGTTAACCTTCTCCTCTTGATTGTCTAGCAAATCTTGGCTGGAGAGAGCTTTGCTTCCCGTTTGGCTATGTAAGTGCATCTCTCGCAGGTTGTAGTGTGGGGTGGTAGGAGGAGAGGGTAGTCTGTGTACATGAAGCAGTTGTTGCATTGTCCCAGTATGCCCAGATTCACCAGGTGGACAGGAGAAATCACCGGAAGCTGATCCTTGGACATGCCTGTTTAGGTACTTTTTTTGTAAAGTACAAAAGCTGTTTTCCCTTACCTTTGCAAGATACTTTGCAATTATAGGCTGTTTAGTGCCTACGATTAATTTTGCCTTATTAACAAGGAGAGTTGGGTGCTTGTATCAGTTTAAGGCTTCCTAGTGCTTTCCAGCAGGTTCTAGAGCAAGTGCTAGTCACAGGGGTTCAGATTTTAGTCCTACCACTGAGAAGCCAGATAGTTCTAAGGGAAAATTTGAAGAGCAGACTTTCTGGCACCTGGAATAGTTTAACCGTTGCCCCGCGGTGCTGCATGATATGGAAAATGCGCAAACAAACGCGTTTTTAAGCCAGAAAGTTGAAAGGGATAGAAATCAGCCAAAATAGCTAATAAAATTATAATTTCAGAGCTGAAAACCACTCCTCTAGTGTTAGATAAGCAGTATAATGCTCACCACTCCCACTGGTAAGCCGTAGGACTTCCCTCTACCACAGCAAGGTCTGGATAGCTCTGAGCACAGAAAATAAAGTCCTGAAACCAGCAAAGTCTGGGATCTGGGCTATACTAGCTAGGAAAGGCGGGAAACGAGCAAACAAGATAATACTTTTTTTGGGGGGGGGGGGGGTTTTGGTTAAAACAGGCTAAACTATGCAATAAAACAGTAAATAAACACAGAAATGCTAACACACTTGAGTGTGTATCCCTAAACAGTAAATGCAATTAAAACTCTACAAAATTAGCAATTTAAAACTTTTTAAATGAAGCAAGGAAAGTGCACTACTGAAAAATCATTTAAGAGGCAGTAATATAGTAAAATAAGTAGCTAGTCTGCGTCTACAGAAAAGTCTCTCTCTCTCTCTCTCTATATATATATATATATATATATACAGAAAAGCAGCTAAAACACACTAAAACAATTCAGATGCAGTGCAACCTAAAGCACTTGAGTTGTAGCAATATTAAGCCAAATACAGTTTTAATAAATGCACTAAAATATGCTCTTGTTGTTCTTCTTTTCCCGGTTAGGGGTCGCCACAGCAGAACTCCGGTCCGCTAATGATTGGCAGTAGATTTTTTATGGGTGCCAAGGTGCCAGGTCGATGCCCAACCTTCAACGAAGGCATGCCCATTCTACACATGTCTTTTGAATGCCACTCGACTGGAGGGAGGACATGCAGACTCCACACAGAAGGCTATCCAGCCGAGAATCGAAAGGGAGAACCTTTTACTGTGAGGCAACAACGCTACCACTGCACCACCGCAGCTCTGAACTAAAATATGCTCTATATTTCCAAAATGTTTGAGAAGCACAGTCAGAACACAAAAATTGCCTGAATCTCCTTGTGTTCTGACTGTGCTTCTCAAACATTTTGGAAATATAGAGCACTAAAATATGCTCTATATTTCCAAAATGTTTGAGAAGCACTGTCAGAACACAAGGAGATTCAGGCAATTTTTTTTTTTAGAAAGGGAGAAAGGAGGAACAGAAGGAAAGAAATTAAGTGGGTTGGCCTTCTCAGATGTTCTCTCTGCATTAGGTAGAATAAGCTAATGACACTAGACTCTAGGTAATGAGGAAGGTTGAGTGCTGTAGTCATTTGTAGCTTATTTAGTGCTTACAATAAGTTCTGAACAAGTGCTGAGCAGGAATAAGAAAATTCAAGTGCTAAAACTAAGAATCTGTATCTGCAACTAGACTAGTTACAGGAAAGAAACAAGTGCAAATGCAGGCTTTTAAATCAGAAAGTTGAAAGAGATGGAAAAATTGCCCAAACGGCCAGTAACTACAATTTCTGGGCAAGAAACCACTCCTTATGTGGTAGATAGGTTACCTAGTGCTTACCACTCCCACTGATAAGCTAGAAGGGTCCGCTCCAACACAGACAGGCTTGGGGGGCTCAGAAGCTTACAAACAGTCCTGGATATAGCAAATCTGTATCTGGACTAGACTAGTTACAGGAAAGAAAGGAAACAAGTGTAATTTTTTTTTGTTACAGTTAAGCAGAGCACAGGGAGAGTCCAGCAAAGTTTTTTTTTCTTGTAAAGGAAAGGGAGAGAGGAGAAGCAGAAGATAACTCAAGGTTAGGAAACTAAGTGGGTTGGCCTTCTCAAATGTTCTCACTGTATTAGGTAAAATGAGCTAATGACACTAGACTGGGAGGAGTGTGGCAGAAATTAGGAGGTGCAGCACCCAGCAGGATAAAGCACTCTCATCAAACTAAACAAACAACTCACAGGACAAATAAAGTCTGTCAAAGCCAAATTTGAGGTTAGTTTGGCCTCCCAGATCAAGGACAACCACAAATCATGTTTTAGCTATGCCCACCACCTCAAAGGCAATACACAAATTGGTGCAGAGCTCATTATAAATGGAGCCACCTATACTGAGCCAGAAGATATAGCAAACCTCCTGGCTGATAAATTCAGCTCCAACATTACTCCTTTCTCCCCCCTCAACCTTCCCTCAGGAAATATCATCAAATATAACCCCCCTACTGTCACTAGAGAACAGGTCCTTAATGCTCTATCTAAGACCAAGAACACTGCATCAATGGGCCCAAACAATATCCCAAGATGCGTTCTAAATAGCATGAAACATGACCTACCATTGCCTCTGGAATTACTATTTAACTGTAGCCTCCAAACAGGCTTCATGCCTCATGAATGGAGAAGGGCAACAGTCATCCCTCTGCACAAAGGTGAGCCATCTACAGACCCTGGAAACTACAGACCCATAAGTCTCACTAGTCTTATATGTAAAGCTATGGAAAGAATTATCATGGAGGTGATCGATAGAGATATAGTGAACCTCCAAACACTGAACCCAACCCCGTTTGGTTTTGTCAAGGGCAGATCATGCCTACTCAACCTGGTGGACTTCTTTGAGAAGGTCACCAAAGCAATGGATGAGGGCAAAATCATTCACACTGCCTACCTTGACCTGGCCAAGCCATTTGACACAATACCCCACTCAGGCATTGTTGACAAACTCAAGAGGTTTGGTACAAACCTGTATGTCACCCAGTGAATAGCTAACTGGCTCAGAGACAGGACCCAGGATATTAGAATTGGGAAGTCCACCTCTACAAAGAAGCCAGTCACAAGTGGAGTCCCTCAAGGATCAGTCCTCAGACCACTTCTTTTTGGCATTTACTTCTCAGAAGTCAAGGCCAATATCAGTGGTCTCTGGCTGACTAAATATCCAGATGATTGCAAATTAGGAGCTGTCATTGAATCTCATACTGACACAAATGTTCTCCAGGAGGGGCTGACACAGACAAACAACTGGTGTCAGATCCATGGACTAAAACTAAATGCTAAGAAATGCATAATAGTATCCTTTGTGAAGTCATCCATCCCTGGTAACTATCATATTGACAACACACACCTTAGAGTTGACCCAGTAATCAGGGACTTAGGTACACACATAGATAGTAATCTAGTCTTTGATCATCACATGCCTACAGTGGTGAGGAAATCATTCAACTTATAAGCAAATGTATGGCATCTAAGTCCAAAGAAGTCATTGTTCCACTGTATTTGGCATTCATTAGACCTATCATTGAGTACACTGCCCCCTTGGTATGTACCTAACCAGGCATATCCAACAACTGGAATGTCCACAGAGGTTCCTCACTAAAAGAATACAGGGCATAAGTAATATGTCCTATGCTGACCGCCTCAAGGCCCTAACCCTATATTCTGTCTCCTACAGGCTTTTGAGGGGAGATATATGCCTGGCATTCAGGGCGTTGTCAGACCCCACTGTGATGGATCTCCTGCATATCCACAAAACAAACAGTACCAGAATTACCCATTCTAAAGACTCAATACTTGCCTGTGATATAAATATGGCCTGCTGGAGAGATAAGTATGTATCTCAGAGACTACCCCATCTATGGAACAGGCTTCCCATCCATGTGAAGCAGAGTTCCTCCCTAACTCAATTGAAGTGCAACTTGGACAAGTGGAAGGGAAACCAAAATTCATCCCTGGTTTGACACCTATGTCTCTAATGCAAACAGGTAACCTGTAAATGACTTATCTCCCAGACAGATGCTTATACTTATCAAGGGTGTCAGAACTTGTCAGAGATTCGGTATGCATGGATAGGCTTAAACAGGCCCTTGTGGTCATTAACCTAGTAAACACTTATGAACCTATGAACCTATGAACATGGTATCCAGGACAGGAACCCATAGAAACAGTGCAGATGAGATCCACCTTCAGCCCACACTTGAGAAGTTCTCCAATTTTCTCTACTGCCTAATCCACAAGGGGAGATATATTTAAGAAATATGAATAGTAGAGGACTCTAATATATATTATAGTAGAGAAGTATCATTTATAATGTCTATCTAAAGCTTTTAATTCTCTTGCTTGTGGAAAGAGGTAAAATGCTATAAGATGGTGCTGGACCAAACAGTCAGCTATGTGATAAACATACTCTGCTCAACTGGAGGCTTGTAAAGGATGTCTACATTCCTGTGGTCTGCAGAAGCAGTCAGGGTGCCTCAAGGTGTCCAAGACAGAGTCCTTGATAAGAAGTTCAGTGATGCTTTCCCATATACAAAGATATGTATTTCTAGTATTAAAGGGATAAAAGCATGGGGTTTAGTCCATGTTGGACCTCTGTATCTTCAAAATCTTGCCAAAGAAATGGTCATTCAAGGGAGAGATGGAAGATGGAGAACTAAGTGTCCTTGTCAAACTCAGAGACAATAGCCTTTGAATCTCAGACTCATCATGGGAGACTGACAGAGAGGAAGTCCTGCAATCATCCTTACCTCGAGACATGAGTTCACGTCCTGTCTCATGTAGTGGCAATTATGTGACTGATACATGCGAGTGTCAGGTAACATAGCTAAAGCATACATGTGTGCATCTTATAAAGGTAGCAAGACTGGAATAGAGAACTACCTTGAGTTTAGAGTTGGCATTGGATCATTTTCTCTAATGGTGCAAGTTGGCATAATGGTTAAGGTCTTCGCCTCCCACCCACAAGGTATAAGGTTCAATCCTGACCTCCAGCTAGTGCTTGTTTAGAGTTTGCATATTCTGATTGTGTTTCTGTGGATTCCTTCCACCTCAGAAAAAAAACATGTTGAGTGCTTCCATCTCAAACTTACCAATGAATGGAGCTGTGGGCAGCAGTACTGACTCTATATGTTGACATACAGGGGGAAGAGTTGTACAGACCAACTGCTTTGGGCATCTAATATGGTGCACAGTATCTTCAAGATAGCAGAACACAGATCACAGACTGCATGCTGTGGCAGGGCTAGCCACCTGAGGGTGTAAAATATGGTTCTAGGTGATTCGGTCATGTTGACTAATGTCGCCAAAATGGACATGGGTAGTTACTGGTGATAAGTGGGTTGAGAACCCGACCTACTCCAACCTATGCCAGGGACCCATGTTAATGGTGGGAGGGGTGTATGTGCCTCTACTGGCCAGTATGTGCTCATGATAAAGCTCAACAGCCCTGGGTCAATAAGCTACTAGCTGGCCAGTGTCTAGTTGCCCAGCCTGGGTTATCTGGGATACGTCTGTTGAGCAAAAGATGGACATAGAACCAATCAACCTGCCAAACATGAACTAAGAATTGCTACACTCTGTGTAGGTTCACTGACAGTACGGAGCTTGGAAGTGGATTACATGATGGTACGGAGGGAGCTGGACATCCTTTGTATCCAAGACACAAGATGGAAGGACAGTGTAGCAAAGCCACTTGGCTTGGGATCCAGATTCTACTACTCAGGAGGAAGACAGGCTAGAAACAGTTTCAGAATTGTGGTGAGAGACAGGCTTCAGAAGGCCATGAGGGAGGTCATCAGAATTAGTGACAGACCCATGGCAATCAGACTTCAGTGTAACGATAGGGCAGTATTCATAATTTCAGCCCATGCCCTACAGCAGGGTGGTGATAGCAAGGAAAAGACTGCATTCATACAGCAGTTACAAGACCTACTAGATAAAGCAGGGCAACATGCATTGTTGTTGATAATGGGTGAATGCACATATCAGGACAGACAGTACAGGATAAGAGGACTGCCCGGGTCTATATGGGTGGGGCAACAGGAATATAGAAGAAAAGGCCGTTCTAGACTTCTGTCTGCCAAATGGCTTGATAGTAACCAACATGTGGTTTAGAAAAAGAGAGAGTCACAAGATCACATACAAAAGTGGCCAATATTCAACTCAGGTAGGCTTCCTCCTAGTAAGGAAAGGCACTGGGGTAAAATCAGTGATTGTAAAGTCATTCCCAGTGAAACAGTCAGCCCACAGCATAAGCACTGGTTAGAGAAGGCTCTAAGGTCAACAGAGACTAGGCTGAAGATCTGGAAGTTGACTGGAAAGAAAGTACAACAGTTCAAAGAGTTACTCATGGTTCTAGCACCCCAAGAAGATGAGGAAATATGTGGAGTTGAAGAAGAATGGCAGCTATTTAATACACTGTGTGTGAGGACTACAAAACAGATAAGTGTCTGAGTTAGGTATGGAAATAAGGTACACAAGGAAAGCTAATGGTGGAATACATAAGTCCAGGAAGTCATCAAAAGAAAGAAGGAGTGCAGGAAAAAGTGGGAGATAGAAAAGATGGACCAAGCTGGAAAGGAATACTGGTTGGCTAACAAAGAAGCTAAGAAATACTTTACAATAACAAAGAACAGTGCATTGGAGGCACTATACCAGCTTATGAAAAGTGACTCAGTAGGTGGCAGAAAGAAACTATATCAGGTTGCAAGGCAAAGATAAAGAATAAAGAAGATAGACACCCTTCATAAGGGATGCCAGCAACAACCTGCTCACCAATGCACAGGACATCAAATGCGATGGAAGGAGTACTTCTAGCAGCTTATAAATGAATTAAAAACACAGAAACTGTACTGCCCCAGACACAGCCTACAATGAGAGAAGAAGAGGAGCTCACCATAGAAGAATTAAGAATAGCACTAAGGAAAATGAAGTCAGGGAAAGCAGCAGGCTCAAATGAGGTCACAACAGATATGATAAAGATGTTGGGTGAGATAGGTACTCATAGCAGTGTGGAGAGAAAGGTGTATCCCAGATGACTGGAGAATAAGCATATTCATGACAGTGTACAAGAAAAAAGGGGACATACACAACTGTGGCCAGTACACAGATATCAAACTCCTGTCACATTACATGAAAGTTTGGATGAGGATGACTGATAAACAGATATGCAGAGTAGTAGAAAGTAAGATAGGAGATGAGCAGTTTGGATTCAGATCAGGATGCAGCACAACTAAGCCAATGTTAAAAGTGAGACAGATAGATCAGAAAAAGCTACAGATGAGGAAAGAATCCAACTGGGAATTCCTAGTCTTGGAGAAAACATATGGCAATGTCCCAAAAAAGCTAATTTGGGCAGCACTGTGGTGGTTTGAAGTCGCAGAAATATTGGTAGAATTAGTGCAGGCTATGTACAAGAACCTGATGACTCAAGAACGAATAGAGGGGTTCTCAGTGGGAATAGCTGTACATCAGTGTTCAGCTCTGAGCCCACTGTTGCTCGTACTAGACTACATTAGCAAATTGGTCACTGGGGACAGATCAACAAAGTTGCTGTATGCCGACAATGTGGCATCACAGGCAGACTCAGAGTAAGAACTTCAGCAAAGGATAGGGGGAAATGAATGCAAAATTGAAGGCACATGGGATGAAACTAAATACAGATAAGTCAGTGGTAATGGTAGCAAACTGAAGAAATCAGAAGAAGCTGAGAATTGAGATAGAAGGGAAGACAGTCAAAAAGGTTAACAGCTTCAAGCATCTGGCAGGGGTGGTTGAAGAGAAGGAAAGTCTGAATGTAGAGGTCAAAGCAAGAATCAAAAGAGCTGCAGCCAATTAGCATAGAGTTTCAGGTGTAATGTATGACAGAAGAATGCCAAAGAAGTTGAAAAGTAAGGTTTACAAAACAGTGGTGAGACTAGTACTACTGTATGGTACAGAAACCTGGGCAGTAAACACAGAGCAGATGAGGAAGCTGGAGGTGATGGAAATGAAATGCCTGAGATGGGTGGTAGGATGCACACTGTGGAACAGATGAAAAAATGAGGACATAAAAGCAGAAGCCAAAGTAGTTCCTATTGCAGAAAAGATCAAAGAAAACAGTTTACGGTGGTTCAGGCACATGAGCAGAAAAGTAGAAGATAATCTAGTGAAGACGATTTGGGACAGACAGGAAGAATGTAAGAGGAAATGAGACCATCCAACAAAGAGGTGGATGGATTGTGTGAGAGCAGATCTGCAACAGTTAGGCATGATGCGAAAGAAGTCAGGAATGTAGCACTGAATCAAGGGAGAATGAGACAGTTAACATGACACCCTGACCCATGTAGAAAAATGGGAAAAAGGGGGTTGATAATTGTGATGATGATGATGGTGCAATCTCATGCCTGATACTCCAGTTGTTACTAGACATCAAATATCTACACAATATCTAAACTCTGAGTAGCCATCAGTGTCATTGTATGATATAAGAGACTTCCTTAAGTACAGCTAGTAGACCCTGCGGGGCATGAGAAAAGCCCTAAAATAGGGACTCACAACTCCTCACTGAGTGACTCAAAAAGCAGATTCCCCAGCCTTAGATTAAGCAGCCTTGAGCTCTAGACAATCAATCAGCAGATGAGTGACCCCAATACTCATACAATACACTCCCCAGGGTGGAAACCAGCAGCATACTTCTGAACCCTTTGAAATTTGCTGAAACAAAAGAATGCAAATATTTTTGAGTCCTCATTAGTTAAGAATGAATTCAGCACTTATGCAGTCCATAAGAAAGGTTATCCTAGAAACAGACTTGTCCACAGAAGGGCTTTTGAATTTGTCCTACCCTACAAGTTTTGGTCCTTAGATCTGATATTCCAGCTGAAGCCTGGGGCTGGGTGATAGAGTCTTCTGCTGACCCTTGCATACAGATCTAAGTAAGGTAGACCAGAAGATTTGGAGCTAAACCACTGCTACTTAGAGCAGTTCCTGACATTATAATCATCCCCAAAACAATATGGGCAATGCTAGTATGGATCGTGACAAGTAACTTGATAGCCAATGGAAGCAGTGGACTTGTATGGCTACATGAACTTTAAAGATCATAAAATAGTGAGAAGAAAACTAAAGAGTTCTGGAGTTAGGTGCACTAATGTAACCAGTGAATGACATCATAGCAAGTGTGAGCACCGGGTATGCTACCAATTCCACAAGTACAGGATCTTTCAAAGTAGCAACTGCAAGAAAAACACAAAAAAGCTAAAGTTTCACTATGCAATACTTTAAACCTCCAATCTTGGCTTGTTTTTTCTTGCTGAATGAGGATTGATGGAAATGGTGAACTAACTACTGGAACCAAAAGGCAGGGTAATCAATATGACAGCTTATCAAGTCTCTTCTCATGACTTCTACGTTTTTTTTGTATCAACCTGTTGTACAACTATGTCTCATCAGCAAAAAGGTAAACTTTTCCTTCCAGGCCTTCTGCTGTGTTATTTGTAAGGGCATTATAAATGACAGGCCAATGCACTGACTCCTGTCCTATCTTTCTCATTGCCATACATTCATCTGAGTGACTGTGCGAACTACACGTGATTTCAGCCAGTGTTTTATACAGGGCACCATCCTAGGGATCAAACCAGGACACCTCAAACCTTCTAGTTTGTTCAGTACCCTTTTGTGTGGCACCATGTCGTATTATGTGTTAAACTCTTAAGTGAGCTACATTATTAGACCTTATTTAAAACAATACTAAAGTGCTTAGTCAAAGAGCTGTACTAAATTTGATTGGTATGACATTCCTGTTCAGAATACATGTCAGTTTGGTTACAGAGAATCACTTGGTTTTACACATTCCAAAATTCTTTGCTACAGCACTGATTTCAGCTTGTCAAAATAGTGTCCAGCCTCCATCTTGCTTCAGCTGCTGTAAAGGGGAGTAATATCTATCCTCCTTAGCCTTCAGCAGCATAACTCACCTACAATGTTTTATTTTAAAAAGTCAAAGTATTGTCATATGTTCCCCTATTTTTTAATGAATATGAGGATGGGCTTACTTTGAATAATTACTCATGTCTTGTTTAATAAACAATCAGTTGACCTCAACACATCTAAAACCCTTGAGACTGTACTAATCAAACCAAAGATACTACAAATGTTTTTAAAACACAAAGACAGCTTTTCTTGTTGGGATCTCCCTGCACCGCCACAAAATGTGATGGGAAGCCTCACAGCATAAAGCTACATATGTATCGACTCTGAGATAATGCAAACTCACTGAAAAAGGAGAAAGTGATAATTGTGCAACACTCTCTTTCTCACCCTCCTCCTCTGAGTCTAACCACCATTACAAAAAATCTGCTACCTTCCATTGTTCTCAGAATGAAGCAACTGGCCACTGACAGACAGTAGGTTTGTCTACAAGGATCAGCAGGCCCCGGAACAACTGCTTTGTGCACTCAAGTTCTGTTTTTTTTTTTCAGCAAACATCTTCAGTGAATGGACAAGTGTCAACCCCCCACTCCCCCCTTCCCCCGCACACTTTTCTACAGGTTATATCTGGCAAATCTCCCTTCTCATCATTCTTGGTCAGTAGGAATATTCATCTAGCAGGTTTGTTTTTTTGCTAGCCTTTCTGTTCACCCCATCCATTGTAACATCCTCCCCACTTGCTTTTGATCCCTTATGCATCAATAAACAGTTTTACTTCTAAACCAAATTATCTGCCTTACCCTTTTTGACATTCCTTTTCTGAATGCCTTCTTCTTGATAATTCATTTGGTACCTTTTTTGTTTTCTTCATATTCCTGAAATGTCATTTATTTTCCTGAACCTTTTATGCCATTTCATCTCACTTGAGAACTATACTGAGCTTTCCTTGTTCTTGATTTGCATAATTGTTTCACTGCTTCTGTGTTAGGAGTTTTGATGATTCTACATTATTCTTACATACCACTTTCATGCCTAATTGAGACTTCTCATTAAAGTAAGCCTTCATGAAGTCCATAGTCCTCATGCTACATATTTACCTGAACTCTCCAGTTAAATCAGTGATGACTCAACCCATTTGGTGAGCACTTGATCTGAAATAGTGACCCACCTCTTGAAGTGAGATCCTGGCTCCCTTTCCCATTGGGTTCTAATGGTACCTATCTGCATACCTCTTAACCTCTTAGCACAAGAAATCTGGACAAAACCTTAAATAATGGTGGGACAAATCCCAAAAATAGGAACAGATTTTAAATATTTCTCTTATACACTAAAACGTGTGTTAGAATAACAGGGTTTGTGTTAGCATGCATTTTATGAAGGATATAAAGTCTGAAACTCAAATGTATGCCATTGTTTAGTAACTTCAAACCTCAGTGATTTGCCAAAAAAGCACAAATTGTATGAGGACCAGACTAAAAATATAAAGCAGAAATCTGGGCATTCTGCAAAAATCTGGACATCTGAGAGGTACGCCTATCAGCAGTATGACACTTGTAGAACATTGACAATTATGTTTTTTCCTTTTTTAATTACCCCAAGTCTTTTGGGTTTCTAATACCATGATGGGAATAAACCACATTCCTAAGTCAAGGTATGATTAAAGTTCATGAAATTAGTATTGCTTCAATCTTTGATGTTAGTCAAAAGTGCAGCACCCACAATGCACCCAGTAGTGACTCTTTCCACATGTAACTCATACAGAGTTACATGTTTATGTTTTTAGTATGATTACAGCCATGGTACACTAATTAGTACCTGTTATATTTTAATTTTATGAACAGGTTTACCTCTGACCATTTCAAGCCATAACCAATGTCACAGTGCAAAGGGGAATACAAAATATATATGGACAGTTTAGAGTAACTATTTAATCAGCATGTTTTTAGATGTTGAGTGAAAACATGAGTATCAGTATAAAACCCATGCAACCTAAGTGAGAACATTCAAACTCCACAGCAATGATGACCAGAGTCATTTATTCCAAACCCTACAGGAAGAGATCTTTACTGCTGTGCCTCAGTGGAGCCCAGTATTAACATGATTCTTCACGGATATAGTAAAGGGTCACTGCGTGGTGGTAGAACAATTAATGACATCATTAACACTGCAAAAAGTAAAATTTAGGGAAGGGGTTAGGTGCAGAGCCCAAAAACTATATATATATAATATGATATGCAGGGTACAATACTTAACAAAATTAATGCCCTGAAAGACATTTCTTACTTTTAAGGAGTCAGCTTTCAGTCATTTGACTGTGAATTTTAGTATGCAACACCTCTGCAGAATGTGCTGACATTTAACCCCCTCACTGTGACCCATACTTTCTCCTGCTTCTTTTTTTTCAGGAAATGTTTTGTATCTGGCTATGCTTGAATACATTATTGTGTTCTTAACTTCATTTGTAAACAAAAGTAATGCTGAGTTGTATAACTATGACATAATGAAGGATTTGAAAATATTCCCATCCACTAACAACTATACTTAAATATTTAGTATACATCATGTTGTTGAAAGGCATGTTATGAAGCTGAAATTAAAGGAAAATTAATTTTTTAAAAGTAAAAACGTTTATAAGTTGAAATTCATTGTTAATAAAAGATGGAATTTTAAAACCCTAAAATGAAGTGGTCTTGAATGCAATTTGGAGTTAAACACATCAAGAAAAGCAGAAATTATATTTCTTTAGTAGTGGCAACATTATTTTTGCATTATAATTTTCAATATCTTATCTATGTATGTCATATATTCCCGACTCTTAACCCATCTCATAAGCAACAAACTACTCCCCCCACACAGCATAGCATTTAACCATAGCACAACACAACAGCTCTGCTTAGTTTCTCAGAAACCATAAATACCAAAACAACAAAGATAACCTAATATCCTCCCTGTTCCTGGATCACTTAAATGCATTTGACACTGTATCCCACCATCTCCAAATCAATGAACTGTCTTCCCTATCACTGTCTCATTCAGCTCTTACTTGGCTCTGTAGCTACCTCTACAACTGACAACAGGCCATAAAATAGAATCAGGACCTATCCCCCTTCTTCTCTGTTTCCATTGGCATGTTACAAGGGTCAATTCTAGGCCCAATACTTGTAATATTTTCACAAACAACCTGCACAAAGCCAGCAAACCTGTCACCTTAGTTCAATATGCCAATGATGCCATCATCATCTGCTCAGCCGCAAACCTTCCACTACTTCAGCAAATGACTCAAGACTCCTTCACTTCCATAGAATTATGACTAAAGGCTCATCAGCTAACTCTAAATGCCAAAAAACTAAAATTAGTGCTTTTCCCACCCAGATCTCTTAACTATCAGTATTACCTCAACAAACACCACCATAGAAACTGTAACAAATATCAAACTACTAGGAGTCATAATAGACAATAACCTAAAATCTGACGTGCATATCATCCAGGCCATCAAGAAAACTCACCAAAAACTAGGCCTCCTCTACCAAAACAAACACTACCTCACAGACTCCTCAATAAAATACTCAGCATCATCCTACCTTCTCCCCTCCCTTCTCTATGCATCACCCATATGAGCCAACATCTAAGCCATCCCACTAAATAAATTAGAGGCATGATTTAACAAAACAGCCAAATCTGGGTTAATGCATCCTACAGTATGCACCACTGTGTAACAGTAAAGAAGCCCAGCTGGAGAGAACTACATAATCACCTTACATTAATTCAACTTCAAATTGCCACAAAATAATACACAAACCACACACATGCCCTTTTCTAGAAAGCATTCTCAAGCAATACTCCCCACCACATTGTCCTTGGTCAAGTACTCAGAGCCTACTAATAACTTCTGAATCAATTAATACAGCTGGAGACTCACTGTACTCATCCTATGTCACCAAACAGGTGACCTCCCTTCCTATCCCACTAAAACAGGACAGTTGTGTATCTAGCATGAAGCAAACACTAAAACAGCACCTAAACTCCTCCTGTCTCTGTTCCTGTTCATACCCTGACCAAGTTTATCTTTCTTTCACATCTCTAGACTATCACCAACCCTAACTCCAGCTCTCCTATCTTATCCTTTAAATAATCTCAATGAATCCCATCTATAGTCATAATAGGTGGGGAGTTGGCCTAATGGTTAAGGTGCTTACCTTAAAGATACAAGGTGCAGAGTTTGATTCTCACATGGGGTAGCTGGCCAGGCTTAACATGGCCTGAAAGGGCAGGTAGCCTAGTATGAACCTATAACAATATACTGTTTATCATCACTCCTATGTAAATGAAATTTGAATATTGCTGTAAATGGAACCTGTTTATTACTGCATAACATTCCTACAGAAATTAAATTGTATTAACCTCTGTCTTGATTGTATTACCCATTGCTTGGTTTTAAAATCCAATTTCTACTGTTAAGAAACTGAAATTATTTTTTCTTTTAAAATTTTCTTGTAATTTTTGTCACTTTGAGCTTTTCTTCCCGGGCCTCCACTGAAAATGGGCTTGAGTGCCCATTCAGGCCATCCTGGTAAAGAAAAGGCATTAAATAAATATGTCCGTTACAGAACATCTTTGAGTACAGAACACAACTGACTGGTTTGTGTTTAAAATAAATGAAAATGCTAAGGAATTAAAGGCATGCCTTTGCTATTTAATGCTCACAAACTTATCCTTAAACATACTTGTAATGTTCTGACGTGTACCTTTCTGAATGGCTAAGACAGAGTACATGATTTTAAATAAGACACACTCTGTAACTTATTTGGATGGAACCTATGCTAAAAACATTTATATTTTTTACTGATGTCAGGCTTTCCCCATTAAAATCATGTTTATATTAGTTATTAGGATAGAATGATAGCAAGTGTTGTTAATTTATTCACTCAGACACAGAGCTACTTTTATCCCTCTTTTTGATGAAAAAAAAAACAGAAAAAATCATTGCTAAAGAATAAGGATATTGAAACCAGTTTACTATGTTTTTTTGCTAATTTGTTGGTGCAGGGCACATAGTTACAGGTACATGCCACCTGACTTGCATAACTACCTCTCAGTTCAATGTGAGGAAATGGTACTATAGAATTACTTTATCTCCTCTTAGCAGAGTGCAGAATAAATGAGTCTAAACTTGTTGAATTTTATTTCTTATTTCTGAATTGTTTTATTGTTTTTTTTTTTGCACAAGAAGTTACTGCTGGAGCTGTTTTGGTTTGTATACCAGAAGTGATTGTTTTGGGGGCTTTTCTGTTTTTCAGCTTGGTATTAGTGGGTCTACTTCTAAACTTCGAAGTGTCAAAACCTTGACTTTCTTATGGTCGAGACCATAAGATCGAAGCTTTGAGACTTTGAAATTTAAATAAAAAAATAAATAAATAAAAACAAGAAAATCTTTTTTTTACATTTTTGCAGGGGGGCAAGCCCCCCTCCACACCCACACCCCTTGCTAATTAAATATACCAGCTCTGAGATTCCACTACAGTGAGGAAAACGGTAAAGATACAGATCCACGCTGAGCAGCGATCTCCATTTAAACAATTCAAAGTTTCAAAGCTTCGATCTTATGGTCTTGACCATAAGAAATTTGAAGTTTTGAACCTTCAAAATTTAGAAGTAGACCCATATTAGTATATATAAGTAGTGTGGAGTATAATTTTTATTTATTTGTTGACCTGAATCTTTAATAGGTTTGTTTCTTCCATTTAAAGCTTCAGTGAATGAGATTTCATTAAAAACAGCAGATGCAACAAAAATGAGTGTCCATACCTCTCAACCTCTTAACAGCAAGAAATCTGGACAAAGCCATAAAAAATAGGGGGACAAAGGACCAAAAATAGGAACACTTTTTAAATATTGCTCTTAAAAACTTAGAAGTCTGAAACCCAAATGTCTGTCATTATTTTCTGACTTCAACCCTCAATGGTTTGCCATAAAAAATGCAATTTTATGAGAAATAGATCAAATATATAAGGCAAAAATCTGGATATTTTGCAAAAATCTGTACAGTTGAGAGGTATACGAGTGTCCCATTCTTTCACTTCCAGTTGTTGCATTCCCTCACTCACAAATCATTATTCTGTGAAGTCTGTCACATCTGAGTCATTTTTCTTTGCTTATAATTTTCCCAAAGTTTGCCCCCCCAGAACAAAACAGCATGATTTGAAATACTCTAGTCCAAAAACAGCAACTAAGGCAACTATCCACCTATAAGATACCACTGATATACTAATTTGTAAGGCAGGAAAACTTGTGGACTTAAATTAGCTTTAATATTCATCACAAAGGCATTTTTTGTGATATATATGTATATTAAATGTCAGATCTAGAATGCAGAATATTTCCTAAATAATATTTGAACTTGTTTGTAATCAGTGGAATTATTCCTGGGGATTACAGTAATGTTCATTCACTGACGTCAGGACAGAGACATTATCAATTCAAGTGACATCAAGGAGATGGAATTCATTTATTTACCTCTTGGCAAGCATTTAAATACAAGTAGACCAGCAGGTGTGTATTAAAATGAAACTGCCCTCTTGCTTTGAAGGTTATCAGCAATGTGCTAACAAATTCAAATTAAAATTATTGCTATAAATATTTCATAAAGCCTGGATATCTGCCCCTAATGTTAAAAAGCTTACCTTTCAGTGATATGCATGATTTCTGCACTTTATGATAAGACATTCTGAAAATGGATTTGCAGTTTAGTTCATTCTGAAGCAGTCCCTTACTTCCCTGCCTACGCTCTGCACTTAATGGGGTTACAATGAAAGCTTTATTAACTCAGATGTGGCAGGAAAGACTTGAGGCTTATTCATCTCTCTTTAAAGCGCAGATGTAATTCAGCTTACCGGTAGCATTAACAAGTTACTTAAAGCGCTTGTGATATGTACTCCTGTGAACTGGACGGCCAGTTCATCTGAGTGTACAACAGTATGAACTCTGTGAATATCTAAGGTGTCAGAATATATCGGTGCTTCATTCATATTTTTTGTAACCATGTCGCATTTATTTCACTATATGAAGTAAGCTGTCAAATCATTCACTACCGTGCATGCTTTCTGGTTCCTCTTTAACTTGCTTGCTCTTTCTTTATCTCTCTATCTTAACTTAACAGCAGTTTTCCAACTATGTCACAGGACGTAATATGAGAAATGAGAATTTCAGGACCCTTTCCCAAACCTTCCTCTTCAGCATACTGGTGGTATAGCACATTCTACTATATGTACAAGTTGTCAAGTTTTGTCCAGCAGACCAGGTGGTTGTGTGGCTTTACAGGAAGAGGTACATCTCAAGCAATCACAGCTCCTGCAATCCTTCTGTAAACCTGAAAACATAATTCAGGATTCACTTTATAATCTCGAAATACTGAAACATTGAATTTCAGTATTTCAAGACTATAAAGTCGAATCTAAACAACAATGAAACTCCAAAACCACGAAATTTAAAATCGTGAAGTTCAACACACCACATACCACACTACACAAACACCAAACTAACACACACAAACATAACAATGCAAACTAAAAACCTACACTACAAATAAGCAGCCCACATGGGGGGCTACTCCCCCCACATCCTCCCTACTTATATATTCTAACTCTGAGATCGCACCAAACAGAAAAAGACAGCAAACTCACAACTAGACATTCTACACTCACTCACACACACACACACACACACATATCACATATATACAAACACCACCAGATTCAACATTTAAACACTCATACTTTTACCTGCCTAACTTAACCCACACTTACAACTTCCAAGCATACACTCACACACCTACTGAAAACCCTTATAAATTAGGCACTTACCTTAAATTACACCTAAATCCGCATACTAAACTGGAAACCTTCCACACGACACATTCCACGTCACGTACTGTGAAAGCATAACCTTGAATTCAAAAGATTCGGATTCGCAGCTATGCACTTTCGCCATTCCAAACATTCGATTTTATAGTCTCGAAATACTGAAATTCGATATTTCAGTATTTTGAGATTCTAAAGTGAACCTATATATATATATATATATATATATATATATATATATATATATATATATATATATAATTTCTTGTACTTTATGAAAAATTATATAGAGCATTCAAGATTTATAAAAAAATTATATACTTTATTCGATGATGCTTTGGCCCCTTGCATCCAAGTTGGTGGGCATATTCCTCCCTACACCCCTAATTTAAATAGACTAGTTCCATAATAAAATAACTATTGAGCACCGGCAAAGTAACAGAAATATGCAAAAAAAACTGTGGCATACAACTTTGTTTCATAATATAACCTGTTCTTGTGATGTAAACAATCTCAACAAACCAGTTCTAATAACTTGAGAGTCAGTAAACTGCTCATCAAGAAACATGAGCATTCCCTACCTGGGTTGTACCTGTTGTTTTTAGGTGGATGACAGAAGGAAATCCTCAACCAGACTCTGCCACAGCTTGCTGTGAGAGACAAGATAGTATGGCTTTGCTTTCTTGAATTGTGTATTGTTTCATTGTCTTCTTCTGTTTTGTATATTGTGATTTATTTTCTTTACACTATGTTTTACATGTATTCTGCTTTAAATTGCATATTTAAACAAGGAAAGAGAATATAGCTTTTTCTCTTGTGACTTATACAGATTTTTTTTCACTACCATCCCAACCTGCTGCTGTTGTGTTTTTAAACTCATCTGTATTTTTAATTGCCTGCCCCTTATTTTAATTTGACTACATATCTCCTTCCCTCTCCTCTTTCATTGGCTATTGTGAGTAAGCACAACATTTTTCATCTTGTGAAATCACTCCCCTTCAGCTATTTACATTTATTGGCCATTCCACTGTATTCCACAGAACCATAATTAAAAAAGTGCCCACCCCATCCAATCTATTTTGCTATTTTATTATTAGTGGCTATCCACTTAAGTAGTTAAAGCTGAAGTTACCCCCTCCTTCATATCCAACTGCTCAGTGCACACTGCAGCTCTTAGGATATTAATTCATGTTTTCCATCTTACCTTTAATATCTGCAACATCTACTCCAAGGCCACCAATCACTGAAGAGCCCACATTCTGCCTCTCAGACGACATCTTGGGATTAGTGCTTCTGTTTTGTTCCTGGTGAGAGAAGGAGCATAATGACATCATTTCCTGTAGACTGCTGATCACCAGAAAGCCTAATAACTGCTTCATAAGTGCCAACTTGGAATCTGTGCTTATGTTTTGCTCCTGTTGAGAGAAGGAGCAGAGTGCATTGATTCCTGACTGTTTTGATTGGGCAGTGAGTTCTGGTTGCTACTCAAGTCATCTGTCAGAAAAAGGATGCAATAAACCTACAGACTCTTGCATCATCTGGGACAAGACTGTGGGATATCAAAGTACCTGTGGCCTGCTTCTCATTTTGGGATTGGTGATACTGTTTTGCTTCTGGTGAGAGAAGAAGAAAAGGATCATTGTATCCTAGCAGTGTGAAGCTGTGGTGAAACTAGCACTAGTAGTAGCCAGGCAGTAGCCATTCAGGCAGCTCTCCTCTTTCATCATTCTTAACAAGGCAATTCTTTCTTTCTTTTCAGTAAATACTGCTTGATTTCCTGCTGTCTAACCTTACTTCAGAATATCTGCCTAAATACTTCATCCATAAATTATCAGGGTCTAGTTATTAGTTTTTCCTCAAGTGTTTGACAATGCCCTGTATAAATGCAAATACCTTGAGTTTACATATTTCCTGTAAAGACACCATTAAAATGTCACCAGTACCTAGCTGCAAACAGCACAACTAGTTTGCAGTAACAAGCATTGCCCCCAGAGTTACAAACCAGATACTCCTGACATTACTTTATATTCTCACTCCAACTGTCTAATCAATAAAAAAAAGATATGTTGCCATGGTTATGAACTTTCCCACCATCTCCATTTCCATTTTGGTGAATATAGGTGTGCTGAGGCAATGTAGAAATTGCCTCATGTTTACTGACAACCAGTTAACTCTCAAACAAACTGATATGATATGTGAGAGATGTATTTACACAGTGTCACTTGAGGCAAATCTCTCACATAAAAGCACTCCTGATGTCAATAAGTTTGTCAGTAGTATACACACTGCACCTATCACACACAATTCAAAGTAGACACATAGACCACATATGCTGAGGCACTTAAATGTAACCTTCCTAAACCTCAAAGACCTCCTAGATGAGGCACCAAATGTACTCTTTCAAAAACACCCACATCAACACATACAGCCACATCTCATGCAGCCTCTACTTCTAAGCCCATAAGGCAAGCCACCACTCAATCCAACATTGTGTTCATTGGGATCTCCATTGTGAGACAAACTGCTCTCCCTGTCACCAGGTGGAGTAAGGAGAAAGACACGGTCAGTTGCTTATCAGGCGCCAGGATCCACCACATTACACATACACTCAGGTCATTGTCATAAGTACCACTGTGACACAGTCATAGTCCATGTGGGAGTAAATGACCTGAGACATACCTCCCTAGACCATATGAAAGGAGACATCATGGAGCTCTCAGAATATGTGTCCCAGGCTGGTATGAGCTTTGCATTGAGAAGCATTTTACCTTCTCCAATGATGATGCCACAATACAAACAAAAGATGACTGACTTTAATAATTGGCTTAGTTTCTGGTGTCATTCTAAGGGGGCACAATATTTGTTGACATGGAAGGAGATTGTCAACAGGCCATGGTGCTTTGCCAGGGATGGTCTGCACCTCTCCCCTCTAGGCTTTCAAATCTTAGCTAAAACATTATCCTCACCCATAGTGCCTTTTTTAGGGAATGTCAAACTGAAAGTACTTCCTGCATAGCAAATCAAAACCAACAAAAATCAAAAGGTGTTACTGCTCAGTGCTAGGAGTCTAAACAAAAAACTCCATTCCCTTGAAGCTCTCTTCACCCTAGAGAATGCTGACATCTGTATGGTCACCGAGACATAGTTTAGGCCGCAGAGAGCACAATGACAGTGCAAGGTTATAACACCTTCCATACATTTAAATCAGCTACTACACAGGCAGGGACTAAAGGTGGAGATGTCTCAGTTTACATCAGAACTAAATATACCTGAAAATTGGTCAAACAGGATAATGCACTTGAGCTTCACTATGTTCAAATTATCATACCACTTGGTTTGCAAACCATAGGTCCCACTCTATGACCTTGGAAACTTATACCATGTATTTAAACTTATTGAAAAGACTCACCATCCAACCCACTATCATATTCATGGGTAACTTTAATTACCCCGCTATAATCTGGGAATCACATACGGCACCAAGTGTACAGGCACAGACTCCCTGGACCACATTGTCAATATACCAACCAGGGGTGCAACCATATTGAATCTAGTATAATGTCTTGTCTCGTAATGTCAGACCACAAAATTGTCTCCTTTGAAGTAAAAATAAAACAGAATCCCAGCTAACTCTGGAATATTCAGGAGCTACAGTAAGGCTAACTTCTTACCATGAAGTACTATTTTGGCAAATTTTCAAGCTCCCATAAACTCTGAGAACAATTCTGCCAACACAGCACTGTTCACAGAAACTCTATACCAGCATATTAATAGCTACACAGAGGCAGCTATACCCACCAGGAAGAAGTACAGAACTAACTCAAAAAACAAGCCACCCTTGTGGAATCATAAAATCAATAGGCTGTATAACAGGAGGAAGAAAATCATGCAAAAAATAAGAGGTGTAGCACCCAGCATGATAAAAGCACTCTCATCAAACTAAACAAACAACTCACAGGCCAAATAAAGTCTACCAAAGCTAAATTTGAGGTCAATTTGGCCTCACAGGCCAAGAGCAACCACAAGGCATTCTTTAGCTATGCCTGCAACCTCAAAGGAAATACACAGTTGTGGGCAGAGCTCATTGTAAATGGAGACACCTATACTGAGCCAGAAGATATAGCAAACCTACTAGCTAACAAATTCAGCCCCATCTTTACCCTCTCTCCGCATCAACCTTCCCTCAGGAAATACCATCAAATATAACTCCCCCTGCTGTCACTAGGGAACAGGTCCTTAATGCTCTCTCTCTAAGGCCAAGAACACTGCATCACTGGGCCAAGACAATATTCCAGGATGCCTTCTAAATAGCATGAAACATGACCTACCAGGCCCTCTGGAATTGCTATTTCACTCTAGCTGCCAAAGAGGCTTCATGCCTCATTAATGGAGAACAGCAACAGTCATCCCTCTGCACAAAAGTGGACCATCTACATACCTTGGAAACTACAGAACCATAAGCCTCACTGGTCTCATATGCAAAGCCATGGAAGGAATTATTATGGAAATGGTCCATAATGAGATAGGAAACCTGCAGACACTGGACCCAACCCAGTTTGGTTTCATCAAGTGTAGGCTATGCCTACTTAATCTGGTGGACCTCTTTGAGAAGGTCATCAAAGCAATGAATGAGGGCAACATGGTTCACACTGCCTACCTTGACCTGGCCAAGGCATTTGACACAATATCCCACTTGGGCATTGTTGACAAACTCAAGAGGTTAGGCACAAGCCCTTATGTCACCTTGTGGATAGCTAGCTGGCTAATAGACAGGATGGAGGAAGTTAGAATTGGAAATTCCACCTCTACAAAGTGGCCATTCACAAGCAGAGCCCTTCAGGGAACAGTCTTGGGATCACTCCTTTTTGGCATTTACTTCTCTGAAGTCAAGGCCAATGTCAATGACCTCTGGATGAATACATTTGCAGATGACTGCAAATTAGGAGCTGTCATTGAATCCCCCACCAACACAAATGTTCTCCAGGAAGGGCTGTCACAGACAAATAACTGTTGTCAGAGCCATGGACTAAAACTAAATGCAAAAAAATCCATAATAGTATCCTTTGGGAAGTCATCCATTCCTGATAACTATCATATTGACAATACACCCCTAAGAGCTGACCCAGTAGTCAGGGACTTGGGGACACACATAGACAGTAATCTAACCTTTGACCATCACGTGTCTACATTAGTGAGGAAATCATTCTCTGTTGTGCAACATAGAAAAAAAGGTATAGCATGTACGTCCAAGGAAGTCATTGTTCCACTGTATTTGACATTCATCAGACCTGTTATTGAGTACAATGCCCCCTTTGGTATGTACCTAAACAGGCGTATTCAGCAAGTGGAACATCCACAGAGATTCCTCAATAAAAGAATACAGGGCATAAGTAACATATTCTATGCAGATCACCTCAAGGCACTATTCCTATATTCTGTCTGTTCTGTTCCTCCCTAATTGAATTCAAGAGTTACTTGGACAATTGTATGGGGAACAGGAAATTCATCCCTGGTTTGGCACCCATGTCTCTCAGACATACACACACACACACACACACACACACACACACACACACACACACACACACACACACACACACACACACACACACACACACACACACACACACACACACACACACACACACACACATGCACGCACGCACTCATGCATGCACACACACACACACACACTGGAATTGGGTAGCAGTGTTTGCTAAGGATGGTTAACATGTATATAACAGCATAATGTTTTAAATGTACAGATGAAGAGTTTAATTTTCTCTTCTGTTTCTCACTATGTAGCTCTGAGTACACTAATTCATATTTCTGTTATTAGATTCTAAAGTTTTACTGTAGCACTGTTTGAATCTCCTGAATACCTAAAGTATTTCTTTTCCTCTTCCTGTTTTGTCTCTAGGACAGTAATGACCTCTGAAATGGAAGCTGCGTAAAAGGTACTCTAATAGCAAATGATTTCCTTTGCATAGTTGTATGAGTTTGTGTTGCAACGACATGCTAATCGTATTTGCTAACTCTCCAATGTGTTTATCATACACATATTTACAGAAGCACATTTCTGATTGTATTTTTACAGTTTGCCAGTCTTTCTCGGCACATACCTCCTCAGGTATGATTTTCTTGACAACAACTTAATTGTTCACATTTAATTAAATTTTCACTCAGCTTACATATACTCATCTTATTTTGTTAAGTCCATATTTCATTTGGACATAGCAACATCTTGTGAAGATGGCAGCAGATGGGTAACACCATAATTTGCGCTTTTCCTTGTTACTTTCAGTACAATGCAGCATATTTCTTTGGTTTATACACCAATTTATTTGCTGTGAAATACTGCAGTAGTACAGTGTTACACAACATCACATTCACTAGTACTAGATTCTTGAGGCATGACTGTTTTTTGTCTGGAAAAAAATATGTTTATATCACCAAACTGAGTGGGCCTTTTTTGTAAAAACAAATAAGACACTAATGAGTAAAAAGGTCCGAAGCATAACTCTTACTGAATAAACTGATGCACAGCAAGGAAGAACAGGAGAGATGAAAGCCAGTAGCATTGTAGGAGATGGAGGAGGAAACAACCTGAAGAAGTTTCAGGTGTCAAACAGTATCCGTGACATGCAGTCCTACCTATTACCGAAGATGGACCATTCCTTCAAAAGATCTACTAATTTTCCACTGCAGTCACTTTTTTATAACGGGTTTGCAAAGCTAAGTATTCCAAAACATGTTTTGACCACATGGGCTTTGATCTTGCATTGATTGCCTTTAGCAGTTTTAGATGTAAATGCCATTTATATCTAGAAGATATAAGTAAGCATTATGCATTTCATACTGATTGCAAATACTATGGTGTAATTTCATTAACATTATTAATATTTCTTCAATATCAGTACAGAATATTTAGTTAGCATTTTAAATACATTTTGAAAGAGATGTTCTCCCTTTGCTAATTTCTGTCTATTTTCGATATGTGCCTGATATGGTTTAATTACACTGGAACAGATTTTTTTTATGATATTAACCTCCTTCTAGCTATCAGAACTTTTTTTTTTTTGTTTGTCCTCAGTAGTTCAGGAGTTCACCTGCTATTTCAAAAAAACATTTTGCGGGCAGTTTGGTATTCTAAGGATATACAGAGAGGGTAAGGGTAGCAAAAGGTGTTGTAGATGGGCTTCATGATCAGGTCAGGTAGATCCCTATTAGGGTAACCATGCATATCTCTCATCCTCTTAGCTCACGAAATCTGGACAAAAAGCCTAAAAGAATTGGAGGGACAAAAGCCCAAAAATAGTGACACATTTAAAATATTGCTCTTATAAACATAGAAACTTGCTAGAATAACAGGATTTGTCATAAAACCACACATTTTATGAGGGAGAGACCAAAAATATGTGGCAAAACTTTGGACATTCTGCAAAAATATGGACAGTTCAGATTTATGGTGACCAGTCACCAGCATCTGGTGAAACTGACTCTGGCAGGGGTCCAACCTGCAAGGGACAGATACCCAGGCACTCTATCTGCCACATAAGGTCAACAAATAGGAAATACTGTTACAGGACCATTTTTAGGACTTTGTTGATGAGCACTGTGTCCATTCATAACAAAAATAGTTATTGTTTCGACTGTGTTACACAATAGTGACTTGGAATTTAGAATGGAGAACTGGTTAGATGATAACCACTCTACCATCTTTGCCAGGGTCTATATCATATGAGCGAATCACACAAATTGTGAACGCTCATAATATCGAATGTACTGAACCTCAAAGTGCTTTTTCTGAGATTGCGGTACAGTGAAGAATGGGATATTTGCCCTTTCCTCACTGTAGTGTGATCTGAGAGTTGGAATAGGAAGTTTGAGATCTAGTACAGTCAATATTATGAGCGTTCACAATTTGTGCAATTCGTTCATATGATATCGACCCCTTTGCCATGCCATCAAGTGCTGCTAATGAAGCCAGGTTTGTGCCACTGACATGGCTAGGCATTGACTTTTATATTCTTACTTATGTTCACCTAGACGACTTACAAATTATATGGCACTATTGCATGCTTTCTTTATGAAGCATAAAGGGGACACAAGTTCAAAGGTTTGTAGGTCTGATTGCCAAGCTTCTAGGTTAGTATCCTTTAAGAAGCTTGGCTGCTCTAATAAAATATTGATTTTTTTCTACAATCCATATATGTATCTAGTTATTTATTTATTAGACTTTTTTACACTTTGTCATCTGGGTGGGTGGACTTGTTCACAGACACTTTTCAACCATAACATAAACCATTTGGCTGTAATAATAATACAGAAATATTGATCTGTAAGCAAAAGGGAGATCATAACACAGATATCATCTAACAAGATTATATCCAAAAGAAACAGAAATAACTAGTTTTGATTGTAAGGTGATGCTTATTCATAATTTGGAAGGTAATGTACAATGCATTCATCACATATTTTCATCTCATGCTATTTTATAATATTAGGTTCTCCAGTCCAGTGTTAGCATCCTCAGCATGATATTCCAGACACAGGCCTTCAATTATAAATGGATCAAACATTACCTTATAGTCCAAATTGCAGAGGTCATGGGTAAGTAACCTATAAGAAAAATGAGAGAAATTATTGTACCTTTTCAAGTTGTTTCATGGGGTTTGTTCAAAGACTACAGTTGGAACAGATGATTAATCTACAAATGAGATGCTTCCTATAGTCCAAGATTTGATTTCCTCTTCCTCTGTTTGCCTTCTGAGTGATCTTGAGCAAGTCATTTAACTAGACAGTGCTCTGGAGCATTTGGGAAATTGGTCTAGGCTCCTCAGTGGTCTCCCGGACCACATGCTCAGTAATTATCTATGAAAAAACTGCAGTACTCTTTCAAACAATGGATCAGATCAACGTGAAGTACAAGGTGCTGTAGTGACCTTCTCAGAATGAGAAAACATACTCTTCAGACTAAGATGGTCTGTAAAATAAATATGTCTTATTTTGGTCAACACACTGGTCAAAGTTTATTTGTCTACCACTGAATGAGATCTTGAATACTACTGTTTTTTATGATTTTTATTATAATTTAGGTCCTTTATGCCAAGTATCATAACGATGCATTTTGGATATTTAAGACAAATGTCATCACTACTGAAGCAGAAATATATCCCCGACTGTCTCGAAGAACTTTGGCATTTTGTATTGAAGGAATTATGCTACCCAGTTTGCAGCCATCGGCTTATTTGGTTATTCATAGCCTGTTTCCCATCTTCATATCTAAGAAGAATAGTCCAAAAAGAAGTGGCCCCAGTACTCCATAGCAAGTTTTAATAGTGTTTCACATTATGATCATAAAACTTACATTGTGGGGTCTGGCCATCTTTACTTCCAGATCAGTATGTTTACATGTCTTCATTAGTTACATAGAGTAGCAGATCTTTGGATCAGATTACCTAGCCACATTAAAACTAGTGATAGCCCTTAAGTTTTAAAGTATAAAGTGGGTAAGTTTTTTTTATGGAGCTTAAATTTACATTGAGTTGGCAGCCTGTTTTGGACTTTTAGTCCTTTGTTCATATGATGATGATGATGAGGAGGAGGAGGAGTATTCAACATACTTACAATGGCCTATTAAGCACTACATAATTGAGGTCCTGCCTTTCTTCTACAGAGCCCTGTGAGACACAATTGGCAGTCTACATCAGGAAGACAACGTAACGCCACTCCACCCTGATTTGTTTGTATCCTGTTACTTGGTTTCTCTTTTAGCCATCACACTGTGTATGGGTTCACATTTAAAGCATTTATTCTGCTTAGTCTATCAAGTATTCACTACTTTATGAAATAAGTCAAATGACTTAGCAAGGTCAAGAAAAAGAACAGGCACTCTCAGACCTCCATCAAGTGCTGTTTTACCTCTTCAAAGAATACCACAACATTCAGGAAGCAATATTTTCTCTTGACAAACCCATATTGATCCACACCTAAAAGAAGTAGTTTCTCTGTTAATTTCGGATAAGCTCCTTTATTCTGTATAGAATATAAGTTAGGCTGATAGGTCTAAAATGCATTTTGGGCTGATGTGACCCCCTTCAGAACTGATACTGCTATAATCTGTTGCCAGAGGTCACAGACAAATCTAAACAGAGTGGGCTGCACTCCTGAGTGTCTCATCCTTCAGATGAGTTGTTAACTGAGGCCCCATCTGTTTAAGTTGGTGGTAGCTCAGGTGGATGTAAAAGATCCCATGGCACCTATTGAAAAGAGTAAGGGAAGTATAAATACCACTTTGGGTCTCCCTGAAAAGAGTTCCCCAGCCTAGTGGGATTAACCAGGTCAACAAAGGATAAATAAATAAATAGATAATTAAATAAATAAATGAGATTAATAAGGGTTTAGTTAGGTTTTCCTTGATTCTGCATGGAAAAAAATCATTCACTTGGAACATGATCTTTTAATTGGCTTCGATTTTTTAATTTTATTTGTGGCAGCAGTTACCATATCTGTAGTTGTAACAGTCAGTGTCTCTTACTGTGTCTATAACACTTTCTCATATCTCTTTGCCTACTGTAAAGTTTGAAAAAAAATTTCTTTGTGTACATTTGCTCTGGCTTGCAGCTGTGAGTCCTTCATTGTTTATTGATAACATTACATTTGCAGATATATTGATTTCTTGTTTCAATTAATCAGTACCTTATTATCGTCTTCAGCCTTAGAAATCAGCTGCATTCATAGTTAGATCTAGATGATTTGCTAAGAAACTTGTTGGCACAGTAGGTTGTGTTCCAGTTTCATAATCTCAAAATCTTGAGTTCAACCTTCACAAATGGAAACTTCTACTTTTCAGAGTATGCCAGAATGGGATGAAATGATCAAAGTCACCCCATATGCTTTTCCAGGGATGGCTTGTACCTGTCACCCCTCAGTTTTCACATACTAGCTAAAAGTTTTTCAACTCTCCATGGTTCATTTTTAGGCAGAATTCACCTGATGGGCATCTCAGCATAGCAAATTCCAGTCTAGATAATATCAAGGTAGCACTACTGACTGATAGGAACAATTCCTGCATTTAAGTCTTAATACCACTGAAAAGGGCGGTGTTTGTATAATCACAGAAACTTGATTCCAACGTAGTGACAGCAGTCACTCTATTCCAGGGTAGAATTCTGATCATACAACTGCAGAGGGAGTATCAGTTTTTATTCTCAGTACTATAACTAGGGCAGGCAGAAGACACAGCTGCCCCATGTGCAAGTGTCAGGGTCATGAATTGCACCATTGTAGAATTCCCGGCCAGTCTCTGCAACTCATCGATATGATCAGTTTTATTGGTCAACTGGCCATGAGTGTAGTACCTATTGTAGTCATTTAAGCAGCAGCAGCAGTAGCTGAGATAATGCACACCTAAATGATTTACTTTTAATGTATATTAAAACTGTAACAAAGAGGATTTTTTATTTTTTCTTGGTCCTCAGCTTTGAACAGCTTTCTTTTTTTCTTTGGTCCTCTATCCTGGCTGAGGGAGCAGCGCTTTGGAGATTGCCCAGGATTCCACTTGACCTAGCTATAGCTCTGTTTACTGTTAAACCCATTGTCTTTCACTTGATTCCACATGATACAAATCTGGAACTAGTAGAATTCCTGCAACGTTGAATAAAATTATCATATTATAACTACTTAGAGAACCATGTCTATGACCCCTTTAGAGCATTAAACTAAAATGTAGCCATCAAACCAAATATCTTAGTAACTGGTGTCTTCAAGTGTCCACACATAAACTGGCAAATGTAAACTTTCAACAACAAATATGCCCAGACATTTTTGGACATATTCATTTATCAGTCCCTTGCTAAAGCACTCATGCAGTGTCAGAAAATTGATGCCTCTTTACTGCCCACAGTTGTGGCTGTTCCCTTTGTTTTTGTACACTCTGGCACTAGTATGCTTGTTCTCCAGTCATCTGGGTTATGCCTTTCTGTCATTACTTCTATGAGTACCCTCATGAGCCATTTCTCCCCTAACTCACCGAACATATTGATAATATCTCTTGTGACCTCATCTGAGCAAGCTGCTTACCCTGACTTAATTTTCCGTAATGCTGTTCTTTGTTCTTCTAGGGTGGTCTTCTCCTCTTCTTTCATCATAGGCTGTGTCTGGGGCAGTGCAGTTTCCTGTGTGGTTTTCTTCATTCAGAAGCTACTGGAAGTACATATTTTATCTGCCTTTGTTGTCCTGTGTAATTCATTAAACTCTCGTGTTGTCTCTCTAGTCAACTTCCAACCTAGTGTCTTTTGACCTTAGAACCTTCTCTGACAACAGCTTGCAGCTGATTGTGGCAAAAGTAGTTTATTCTGTGGACAAATTGTTTCACTGAGGATGACACTGCAATCATTTATTCAACCTCAATGCCCTTTCCTCACTAGGAGGAAGTTTACCTGAAATGCATGTTGGCCACTGTCATATGTGATCCTCTGACTGTCTCTCTTGCTTAACCATTTGATGGCCACCATGAAGCCATTTCCCACAGAGAAGTCTATAATGGCCTCGCCTTCTTTATTTCTGTTTCCCCACCTATGTGGACCCAGTAAATCCTCATATCCTGTTCGATATGCCCTATATGTAAATTCAGGTCCCCCATTATCAATACCAACTCATGTTGTCCTGCTTCACCTAGTAGGTCCTGCAACTGCTATCTGAATGCACTATTTTCCTCACTATCAAAACCCTGCTGTTGAGCAATGGCTGAGATTGTAAATATTGCCCTATCCTTACACAGACATCTGATTGCTATGAGTCTATCACTAATTCTGATGACCTCCCTCACTGTTTTCTGAAGCCACTCCCTCACCACAATTCTCACATCTTGAGTAGTAGACCCTGGACCAAAGCCAAGTGGCTTTCCTGCACTGGCCTTCCTTCTTGCCTCCTGGATACATAGGATGTCTAGCCTTCTCCATACCATCATGTCATTCACTTCTGTTCTGTTAGTGAACCTTTACTGAGTATAGCAATCCTATGTCCATGTTTGGCAGGTTGATTGGTTTTATAGCCAGCTCAACATGACTATTTCAGGTAATCCAAGCTGAGGAAGTGGACACCAGCTGGCCAGTAGTTTATTGACTCAGGGCTGATGGACTTTATGTTTGACAAAGACTGGTCAATAGGGCATATGCATCTGAACACTACCACTGTTTTATTTAGTGATTTATTTATTTATTCACATTTGATTACTGGGAAAGTCTGTCTGAGTAGAAGCCCATTTTCAGCAGAGGCCTGGGGAGAAATGCTCCAAATTATTACAAAATGTTTTAAGAACAATAATTTTACAATATTCAAAAATATAACAAACCATCAGTAGTTTAAATAATTAGAACAGATTAGACATAATATAAAAACATTGGTTAAGAAGTGATACAAGTTATATGACAATCATTTAATATTTAGAGAAATTTTAAACAGTTTTTAGAAAAATTAAAGGTAAGTTAGTCTAATACAAACAGGAATTGCAATATGAAGTGAGGAAAACAGGCTTATGGTATATTTAGAGAGAGAGTCAGGGAAGAGAATTAGATAGCTGCAGGAAGTAAGTGAAGAAGGGAGCTTAAGAAAGTATAAGGAATGAAAAGGCACTTGTTCACATTTAGGAATATAATTTATCCTGGTTTTGACACCAAACACTGTTAGCATGGTATAGGGAGGGTCCTCAACTCATTTATTACTGGCATGTACCCATGCCCATTTGTGGCAACATTAGTGAACACAACCAAATTGCCTAGAGCAAATGTTTACACTATCAAATGATTAGATCTGACATGATGTGCTGTCTATGATCCATGTTCTCCCATCTAGAGGATACTGCACACCATAGTTGATGCCCAAAGCAGTTTGTCTATACATCTCTTTTCTTAACAGGTACATTCTAGAGTCTGTACTGCTGACCACTACTCCAGTCTTGGGTGAGGTTGAGGTAGAAACATTCAGTGTGTGTTTGGGAGGTAAGAGGAACCCCACATAGACACAGAAAGAACATACAAAGTCCACAGGCATTGACTGGAGGCCGGAATCAAACCTTGCACTTCATGCATGGGAGGTGAAAACCTTAAACATTATGCCAGCTGTGTCTCAACATTACTTCTACTTCTTACTTACATCTACGTCCTTGATCTGCAAATCAAAACAGGGATCTCTGGTTAACTGAGTTTTTGGATGATTTCAAACTGGGTGTCATCTTTGAATCCCCCCTAACATGCAGAAGCTTTAACTTGAGCTTACACATGTTAATAACTAGTGCACAAGAAATGGACTGAAGCTAAAAGTATAACAGTTTTCATTCAGTAAACTATCCCTTCATCCAGCTTACAATACAGAAAATAGCCCACTCCAAAATAAAGAGGTTGTGAGAGAACTTAGACCATGGATAGATAATCCCTTTCCTTTGAGCATCATGTTGTGACAGTGGTTAGGAAAACCTTTTATAAGTTTAAAGGGTCATATGTATTTACTAGGCTATTGATCTATGAGAATTTTAACAAGCCTAGCCTTACATTCCCATGGCAGTGTTTTAGCTCTTATATTTCGTGTACGAATAGCCCAGAGGCAGGCAACTGGTGCAACTGATCCCCAAGGGTAATTCTTCTAGAGCCAAATAGGTCCTTACCCCTATATATTTTGCACTGATTAGGCCCATCATCAAATGCAATGCCCCCTTTGGGATGTATCTTAGTAGACAGGTCAATCAGTGGGATAGACACAACAGGCTCCTAACTAAAAAAGATCACAGGCTTAAAATACCTGATCTACTAGGAGAGACTGTAAACACTGCCCCTCAATGCCATGTTTTATAGACTCATTAGAGGTGACCTCTAGCTTCCTTTCTTCTTCATTATATCTCCGCAAATCAAACAGTCATCTAAACACTAGGACAGAGAAATGAACCTACTTCAGCAAATAAACAAATCATGGTAGAGTGATAGATTTGCCACACAAAGTCTATCCCTTCTCGGGAACAAATTTCCACCCCAAATCAAGCAATGAAACACACTATCTTCCTTCAAACAGGAGTTAGATAATTGCATGGGTATTCACAAATTAATCCCTAGCACTACTGGCCTGTCACTCCTTGATAAAGGGGATAAGGTGTAAGAGAGGGTGCTGTCAAGGTGCATATTGCCCATGGCCCAGTTATCTTGTATTTTCAATGATTCTGTGATAACCTGAGTGTCTCCATCCCTGAGGTATGGAGAATAGCTGTTATGGTTCTTTTACATAAAGGTGGCTCTTCTACTGACCTTGGAAATTCCAGGCCTATTAATCTCCCTAGCATTATTTGCAAGTCTATGGAAAGTTTAATAGTTGAATTAATAAGCAACAATAAAAGTGAACTTATATCCCTGAATACCAATCAGCTCATCTTCATAAAAGGCAGATTATGATGCTCATCACAGCTGAGTTGTTTGAAGCAGTTACAGAGGCAATGGGTAAAAGGCATGCAGCCCCCCACCTGCCTTCCTGGGCCTTGCCAAGGCCTTTGACACTATCCCCAGTGCTGGGATTGCTACAGCCCCACCACCTGTATTCCTGGGCCTTGCCAAGGCCTGTGACACTATCCCCAGTGCTGGGATTGCTGCAGCCCCCCCACCTGCCTTCCTGGGCCTTGCCAAGGCCTTTGACACTATCATCCCCAGTGCTGGGATTACTACAGCCCCCACCTGCCTTCCTGGGCCTTGCCAAGAGGCATACAGCCCCACCTGCCTTCCTGGGCCTTGCCAAGGCCTGTGACACTATCATCCCCAGTGCTGGGATTGCTACAGCCCCCCACCTGCCTTCCTGGGCCTTGCCAAGGCCTTTGACACTATCATCCCCAGTGCTGGGATTGCTGATAATCTCTTCCAGCTCATCATTAACCCGTACATAAATCGCTGCACAATAGAGTCATACCATTAAGGCTGGACGTATTTGATTGGAACAGCATATCACTAGAGGTACCCCAAAGAGCTTTTGCATGGACAGCCTCCTCTTTGGCATATATTTCTCTGACATAAATACTAACCATGTTTGCTGTTGACTGCAAACAAGAAGCAGTTCTCAAATCTCAGTCCGATACTCAAACTCTCCAGCCATTGCTACACCAAGCAATGATTTGGTATACTAATCACAGCACTACAAGCACTGCCAAAAAAAGCAGCATATTTTCCTTTGGAAACTCTATGACTACTACTGCATACTACATAGATAATATTCCACTTAAATCTGATCAAGTCACAAGAGACGTGGGTCCTTATGTTAAGAACAAAATCTCTTTTGGCCACAATATTTCTGTCACAGTTAAATCCTGGTACCTAGTGTAATTTAACCTTCACTGCATCCTTACAAAGTCCAAAGACATTATAGTCCCACTTTATTCCTGTTTGGCACACACTCTGCTAAACACCTAAATCAACTTGACAGACCTCATCATTTTCTCACCAAAAAGATTTTAAAGTCTTAGTACTCATAGCAACTCTATTAGACAAAAAGCACTTTCACTCAACTCAGTTTCATGTAGGCTCCTGAGGGGTGTTCTCTACTTAGCCTTCTGTTCTATTAATGACCTCACATTTTTTGAAATTCTTCATTTAAATAGACCCAGTTGTGAAACAAGCATCTGCTCTAGAGGCTTAAACAATATTCATTAAGGATATCCACACCTCCAAGCTAGTTGCTCAGCAAAATGCATCCGAGATTATCCAAGTGCAACTAACTCTGTGCAAGACCGCAATCCAAATTGTAGCTTGCTACAGACTCCCCAACATGCCCCAGGATTCCCACTCCTCATTTTTTGATACGCTGGAAAATATTAGGGTACAACCCAACACCCTAATAATGGGCAATTTCAACTACCCCACCATTAACTTGGAAAACTACTCCTGTACCAACTTTTTTTCTCAACGTTTTCTGGAATTCATAAATTCCAGTGCCTTGGATCAACTTATCCACACCCCCACCAGGGGCAGCAATATCACAGACCTGGTCATTACCAACAAGGGTGACCAGTGTTCCACACCAAAGGTCAGTTCCTTGTTGGTCAGATCCGACCACAAGCTAATCACCCCTAGACATTCACATCCCACCCCCACCCACCATTAGGGAAACCACCGTAAAAAATTTCTCCAAAGCCAACTTCACACTTCTTAGGACAGAAGTGGCAAACTTTACAACACCCATGCAGACGGACAATAGAGGTACAACTGCTGAATCCTACACAAATGCACTTTAAAAGCACTTACACAAGTGCATGGATCATGCTATCCCTAACAGAACCAAGATGCTATCCTCCAAAAAAAGGAAGCCAATCTGGTGGTCCCCTGCCATGAACAAACTCTACAACAGAAAAGAGAAACTGTTGCAAAAAAGAGTAAAATCCCATAATTGGAAGAACTCCCTGGTCAGCCTCAGTAAGAAGCTGAGATCCCTCATAACATCCTCCAAAGCTAGTTACGAAAAAAAAATCGCCATTGATTCTAAAGACAACCACAAAGCATTCTATAGCTATGTCAAGAATCTCAATGACAACACTCAGATGTGCTCTGAGTTAAAGCACAATGGCACTAAATATACAGAACAAACTGATACTGGCAACATCCTGGCAGATAGGTTCAGTGCTAACTTTACCCCCCTCTCATCCCCTAAAGGGCCCATCTCTATACCGGAAGAATACAAAGTTCCTGTAATCACGGCTGCACAGGTAAAAACTACTCTCTCCAAAGCCAAGAACACAGCATCCATGGGACCTGACAACATTCCAGGCTGCATTCTACATGAACTACAGAATGAACTGGCACCCCACCCAAGTACCATGTTCAATCATAGCCTCACCTCATGCATTCTGCTCACTGAATGGCACACAGCGACGGTTATCCGACTCCACAAAGGGGGAGCCACCACAGACCCCAGGAACTACCAGCCCATTAGCCTGATGAGCCTCGTCTGCAAGACCATGGAACGTATCATCATGGAACTTATAAACAAAAACATTGGTAATCTCCAAACTCTGGACTCCACCCAGTTCGGGTTTGTAAAAGGCAGATCATGTCTCCTAAACCTGATAGACTTCTTTGAAGCAGTCACCAAAGCCATAGACGAGGGTAAGGTGGTTCACATAGCCTATCTAAATCTCTCCAAGGCTTTCAACACCATCCCCCACTCTGGAATTAAAGATAAACTTATTAAACTAGGTTCAAATCCCTATGTCACAAGATGGGTTGCCAACTGGCTCACTGACAAAACCCACACTGTGAAAGTAGCAGACTCCAAATCCGACTTCAGACCAGTGACAAGTGGAGTACCACAAATTTCAGTCCTGGGTCGTCTCCTGTTTGGTATCTACTTCTCTGAAGTACAGGCTAACACAGAAGGTCTTGGTCTAATGTAGTTCACAGATGACTGCAAACTAGGAGCCATAATCGAAACTCCTAATGATGTGGACATCCTACAAAAAGGCTTCACTGAGACAAATGCCTGGTGTCAAAGCCATGGCCTCAAGCTCAATGCTAAAAAGTGCATTGTGATCCCTTTTGGGAAAAACTCTGTACCCGTGAACTACCACATAGGCGGTAGTCTACTTAACACCGAAAGTGTGATAAGAAACCTTGGGACACAGGTAGACAGTAGTATCTCCTTTGATAATCACATTGCCGCAGTAATCAGGAAATCCTTCTATGTGGCACATCTCATCATAAAAGGTTTCTCATCCAGGAAAAAAGAGGTCATTGTTCCCCACTACTCGTCACTCATTAGACCCATTATAGAGTACAATGCCCCTTTTGGTATGTACCTCACAAGACATCTACAACAACTGCAAAGGCCACAAAAATACCTCAAAAAGAGGATTACCAGCCTCAAACAGATGCCCTTTGCAGACCATCTCAAAAAACTCCAGCTTTACTCCGTTGTATATCGTCTACTCAGAGACGATCTCTGCCTAACATACAAAGCTATGTCAAACCCAGAGCTGTTGGATATGCTCCACTTAAAGAAATCCCAATCCCTCTGAACTACATGGTCTAGGGACCTAAACCTTGTCACCACAATAAACAGAACATGTTGGAGGGATAGATTCCTGTCCTAGAGACTTCCCATACTCTGGAACAAACTGCCTAACTATAGTAAACAAAGCTCCTCATTAGCACTCTTCAAGAAAAATCTTGATGATTGGATGGGAAATAGGAAATTCACCCCGGGGATCACTTCTGTGGCTCTGTTTGACAGGAGCACAGGAAAATAATTTTCTTAGGTGGTGAAAGCCAGGGTACCTTTTTGTCTAGGCTTATATAAGCCCTAGGGCCAATAGCCTAGTACCTACCTATGAACCTATGAACCTACACAACCACATTAACAATACCAGCTTGTACAACAAGTATGTGTGTGTATGCATGCATTTATTTATTTATCTATTTATTTATTTATTTATTTATCTTTGTTTATTTATCTTTATTTAGTCAGAAAGTCCAACTGAGATAAAATCTTTTTTCAGCAGAGACCCAGGGAGAAAACCTCCACATTTAACATTTGTTTTGAAATATACATGAAATTACAGTTACATGATATCAGAAATAATACCATATATAGGTAAGTCTACATGCATGAGAGAAAAATTACAACAGCTTACATAAACATAATTTAGAAAAAGAACATATACGTAACTTGCACAGGTATATACTGTGTTGAACTTTCATTAGAAATAGACACAGGATTATATATAGTAAAGAGAGATATAACTTTGCAAAGGATAATTGCAAAATTACCTACAATTTCTATCAATTAAAATAATTAAAAGTAGAGTCAACTCAACTATGGAAATATTAGAAATATTAGGTGCTTTATAATATAATAATACTATGCTATGTTAGCAGTAGAGCAACTATGAATTTATAATTACATTTAAGATTCAGAAGTAAAGTAATTAGGAAAGTGAGAATGGTTGGGGCTGCTTGGACTGTTATAGGTGTATTCATTTTGGTTATATGAAAAGAGTGATGAAACTGTGACAGGGGGGCACACTGAGATTCTCCATTTCTGGAACAAGTTCTTCTTACACAGCAAGGAGAGTACTTCACCATCAGCCTTTAACACCAGTCTGAATGACTGCATGGATGATCATAAATGGGGGAGATCTATTTAATGGGATATGCTAGCAATCTCATCCTAATAGTAGGTGATATGGCTAAGATTCTCAATGGTCTCCTTAGCTGTAAGCTTAGTTGGAACCTATGAACCTTTGAAGAGAAGTGAATCATTTTTTTCTATATTACTTAATCTAGATTTCCTTTTTATAACTTGGGTCATTTTTGAAGTTAGGTAGCACCTTTCTTTTTCTTATATATTTTATTAATTTTTGATTCTACCAAATAGTTGATTTTGCTGAATGTAATTGTACAATTACGTTTTAATGGTATGTACTCATAAACACAAAAGTTAATATCATGGAAGTCATGTATGAGTATTCCGTGAATAGCATCAAGATCAGTTTTAAAAAGTATACAACTTCTGCATCATGATTCCATTGGTACAGTCTCAGAAGGATGACATCATGGATTCCATTTGTACAGCTTCGGAAGGATGACATCATGATTTCCATTCATACAGTCTAGGAAGGATGACATCTTGGATTGCACTGGTATAGTCAATGATGGATGATATCATGTATTCCACTGGTACAAGCAATGAAGGATAATATATTTATGACAAGCTTGATTTTACTGTTGCGTTAATAACATTCGTATCATGCTCTGTGTTATTATGGATGGCAAGCAGGAGGGTCTTAAATTTGTCAGTATGGTATCTAAGATAGTGCCATCCTAAATGAGACTTCTTTCTACTTGCTTTGATTAGGTGTCAGTTAATACTAACGTACATTTATATGATGTTGAGAAGTTTGACCAGTCAGTGTTTGGGTAGCTAAAATCAGCCACAAGGATTGCATTTTCACTGATTTTTTTTTAAATCTTGGACTTTAGTTAGAAAGCCTGAATGATCTATAAGGGGCATAGATGTGTTATAGCTGGTTACTAAAATATCCTACTCAGTGTCATTACCTTTCATTTTGTGTGAGCAATTTCTAAGCCTGAGTTGGAGTGTTGGTTTTTGTTTTTGAGTGTTCCTTTAAAAGTACTGAAAACACTGACACCTATCCTATTGGATATGCAATAATGAAAAGATATGCACCCTAGAATTTCAGATATGCTTTTTGGATCTTTAAACAAGATTTCAACAATGGCACAATCAGAATCATCCTCCACCTACAGGACATATTCTAAATCACCCATTTTACTGATGAAAGTTCTGATATGGTTGGGGTACGCTTGTTCATGTCACTGTTCAGTGCACCATGGTTCCACATGCAGCATTAATACACACACATACACACACACACACACACATAGACACACACACACACACACACACACACACACACACACACACACACACACACACACACACACACCATATTCAAATATGCACAATACACACAAAACTACGGATTAATAATCCAAAACAGCCCAGTACACTTTCCACAACTGAAAGATCATTTCACTGACTTGCTCCATAGACGTCGCAGGCTTATTTAAATCAGCATAGCCTTTCTGTATTCAGGAAGGAGTATGTATGTACCATGTATGTGAATTATATTAATGCAGATGTTTCTGAACTTTCACTCTCCTCTGTCATCTTGCCAGCTGTTTCTTTTACTCTCTTCATTTACTGTGTATGTTGCATCTCCTTTTGATCCCAAACAAAAATAAAAAAAATATTAAAATAAATGTCTCCTCAAAACTTGAACTATCCCCTTCCCCTTAATCTTTTCATTTCTTTTCCGTGTGCCATTCTTTCCCTCAGGAAAGCTTTAAAAGTCTAAAAATGCCCCCATCAGTTGTAAGAAGGTGTTTCAGAGTTGGATGAAGGATGGCTACATACCTAAACTAAGCTTGTGATGTCTATGAATAAAGAGCCAAGGGAGTGAGCGCCATTTATTAGAGAAACTAGTAAACAGTTAAAGCATAGAATCCAACAGTAAAGCAAAATGAAGGCATTGTCATTACTACAATCAGAACATAAGTTACTAGCACTGACCTAGGTACATTTAACCAAAGCTGGGTAATTTCCACCATTGTGGAGACTTTCAAACATCAGCACAGTCTGTCACTGGGCACTTTCTCACTTAATCTTCTAAACATATTAGTAAATGTATGTTATGTAAGTATATGCAAGGGTACTGTAACCTTTTAACAATCATCTTTTATATCTACACTTAACAGAGATATCCTACACATAGTAACAAAATAACATATGCTTTGGACATGAGGTTGAACAGGACCCCTACAAAATGATGCAGAACCAGTGAAGAAGGATTCTGTGTAAAGCAGCGTTAACTGTAAAGGGATCGCAAATAACTTGTGTGGAATATGGATGGAGCCATTTGTAACCACAGTGATGACACCTCTTATGTCTGTCTCCTTGTGTGAAACATATCAAATAACACAGACCCAGAATGTGCATTTCAGGATGATAACTACAGTTCAGGGTTACAGAGACACGGATAAATCATTTGAGTAGTGCAGTCATGGTTTATAATGACAACAATCTCATCTTGGCAAAATGACAGCCACAGTAATTCACAGCTGTCTGGCTGTCCTTTTACATGTAATTTACTTAAGACTTGGGTTAGGGTGGATTATTATCTCAGGGGCTGGGATAACACAGATAAACCACACACAAGTATTGATGCTGCTATAATCCCGAGCAAGAATTTGTCTGCTATGATAAATCACCGAATGTGTGCTTTTCTTTATATAAATATCCATGTTATTAACAGTAAAGCCAGTGTTAGGGAAGGACAAAGTAATCTAAGCAATGAATGCAAAGAGGAGCCAGACTAAGGCAACTGTATGAGCAGGACCTGAATGGTTCATATGAGATTAAAGCAATACAAGTTAGTCAGAGGTAATAATAATAATAATAATAACTGAACCATCATATCAGTAAACAACAGCCCAAACAACACAAGTGACACCAAGCCTCACAAAAAAGGACACATACAAAACAATTAAAATAATATTTAAAATGCAGTATTTGCTGCCTATACAGGGCAGACATGAAAAAGTACAGGGAATGAAAAACAGAGAGAGCTGGATCTCAGATTGGTGATCTATTTCTGTGAGTAGCAGGACTACCTTATTAAAAATAAATGAATCACGCTGATTTTATCAAACTGTGTGCCTATATCATGGTGAAACAGACCAGTTAGACTTTGCCTGCACTGTCCTTCAGCAGTGCCACACACCTTTTGTACTTCTTGGATATTCTTTGGCCAGCTGGAATATTAAGAAGGTTGGCAGCATTCCCATTACAGCCACCTGAAGACTCTCAGGCCATAGAAGGCTTTGCATGTTTTGCTTTTCGCATTCCATAAAGGTCCATCTTTCCCATTGCCATGCTACTGGAATTATGCTGAAAATGATGCAAAGACACCTGAAAAGTAGTTTACTTACTCTGTTGGTTGTGCAAATGGAGTGTATCCAGCAAAATGAACACCCTCTGGAATGAGGCATATTTTGCAGAACATGTTGTCCCATGCATGCCCTACTTTGCTGGTCAGTCTGGACATGCTTGTAGATAAACAGTACTAATGTGCAGACGTATCAATCATAACTATAAGGCTTCAGCTACAGTTTTATAATGACTGGTTATGCTGTACTGACTTATTGTTCACTAACTGTAAATGAACTGATCTGAGACAATTTCTAGGCATGACCTGGGACTAAAGACATAATAGGAATAGCATACAGTTAGTAAATACTAATGCGGTAATCATGCTGGTGAGCTGGTATCAACTCCGTTTACAGTTATAACCCAGGGTAAGAAACAAAGACAAGCAGATAAATGAGACAGACATAAAAACTTTTTAAAACAAAACAGATGCAAATAAAATTGTGTACACATCATGGAATAAACAGATAAAGAGGTATAAAAGACTGGCTTAGTAAGAAAAGCGGTGTATAATCAGTGAGTAGCTTGTTAAAAATTAAGCTTATGCTGCTAAACACAGTATATACAATATTTATAATATGACAAAACAACAAATTTCATGATTATAGAATGTTCTTGGTAATCCCCTTCTCATGTTTAGATGTTCACAGGAATAGAATATTTACAAACTTCATTATGACTGTTTTATACATTTGTTAAAAGGATGTAAAAATCCATTTTCCAAAACTGCATACTTTTTATGAGAATGAAAGAAACAATCATATTATAAAATGTAGTACTTAGTAAGGTATTTCCTTAGGTTTGGTTTAAACTGTTACCAATTGCTGTTCATTTGGGGATGCACAAGCCAGTACATTTCTTTGTGCCAGTCCCAAGCCCAGATAAATGG
This sequence comes from Protopterus annectens, assembly GCF_019279795.1. Lineage (NCBI taxonomy): Eukaryota > Metazoa > Chordata > Ceratodontiformes > Protopteridae > Protopterus > Protopterus annectens. The sequence continues at coordinate 1,424,745,199 of NC_056743.1, forward strand.
GGAGGGTTGCATCAGTAAGGGCATCCGGCATAAAATTTTGCCAAATCATACATGCGGACAACAGTACAGATATACATACCGGATCGGTTGAGGCCCGGGTTAACAACAACCACCACCAGTACTGTTGGCCAACAGGATGCTGGTGGAAATTGGGCTACTGTTGGCTGAAGGAGGAGAAGAGGGGTAAGGCATGCCCAAAGGCAGGTAAAGGCTAGGACTGTGGTAGTGAGGTTCGGAACTTTGAATGTTGGCAGTATGACTGGTATAAGGAGACAGCTAGCTGAATGTTGGCAGTATGACTGGTATAAGGAGAGAGCTAGCTAATATGATGGACAGAAGGAAGGTTGGTATATTGTGTGTGCAAGAGACCAGATGGAAGGGGAGCAAGCTGGGTGTATCGGAGGCGAGTTCAAATTGTTTTATCATGGTGTGGATGGGAGGAGAAATGGTGTAGGGGTTATCCTGAAGGAACAGTATGCTAAGAGTGTTTTGGAGGTGAAAAGAGTGTCGGACAGAGTGATGTTTATGAAGCTGGAAATGAATGGTGTAATGATGAATGTTGTTAGTGCATATGCTCCACAAGTTGGGTGTGTGATGGATGAGAAAGAAAAATTTTGGAGTGAGTTGGATGAAGTGGTGATGACTGTACCCAAGGGTGAGAGAGTGGTGATTGGAGCAGATTTCAATGGGCATGTTGGTGAAGGGAATAGAGGGGATGAGGAAGTGATGGATAGGTATGGTGTTAAGCAAAGGGATGCAGAAGGTCAGATGGTAGTGGATTTTGCGAAAAGGATGGACATGGCTGTGGTGAATATGTATTTTAACAAGAGGGAGGAGTATAGGGTGATATACAAGAGTGGAGGAAGATGCACACAGGTGGATTATATCTTATGTAGAAAGGCCAGTCTGAAGGAGATTGGAGACTGTAAAGTGGTGGCAGGGGAAAGTGTAGTTAGGCAGCATAGGATGGTGGTTTGTAGGATGACATTGGTGATCAAGAAGAGGAGGAGGAGTGCGAGGGCAGCACCAAGGATCAAATGGTGGAAATTGAAAAAGGGTAATTGTGAGGTGGAGTTCAGGGAAGAGTTAAGACAGGCACTGGGTGGCAGTGAAGAGTTACCGAATAGCTGGGTAACTACAGCAAAGTTAGTAAGGGAGATGGCTAGAAAGGTGCTTGGTGTGACATCTGGAAAGAGGAAGGAGGACAAAGAGACATGGTGGTGGAATGAGGAAGTACAGGAGAGTATACAGAGGAAAAGGTTGGTGAAGAAGAAGTGATATTGTCAGAGAGATGAAGAAAGTAGACAGGAGTATAAGGAGATGAGGTGCATTGCAAAGAGAGAGGTGGCGAAGGCTAAGGATAAAGTGTATGAAGAGTTGTATGAAAGGTTGGACACTAAGGAGGGAGAAAAGGACCTGTACCGATTGGCTAGACAGAGGGACCAAGCTAGGAAAGATGTGCAGCAGGTAAAGGTGATAAAGGATAATGAGGGAAACATACTTACAAGCAAGGAGAGTGTGTAGAGCAGATGGAGAGAGTACTTTGAGGGGCTGATGAATGAAGAGAATGAGAGGGAGAGAAGTTTGGATGATGTGCAGATAGTGAATCATGAAGTGCATTGAATTAGCAAGGAGGAAGCAAGGATAGCTATGAAGAGGATGAAGAATGGAAAGGCTGTTGGTCCAGATGACATACCTGTGGAAGCATGGAGGTGTTTAGGTGAAATGGCAATGGAGTTTTTAACTAGATTGATTAATGAAACCTTAGAAAATGAGAGGATGTCTGAGGAATGGAGAAAAAGTGTTTTGGTACTGATTTTTAAGAATAAGGGTGATGTGCAGAGCTGTAGTAACTACAGAGGAATTAAATTGATCAGCCACAGTATGAAGTTATGGGAAAGAGTAGTGGAAGCTAGGTTAAGAAGGGAGGTGATGATTAGTGATCAGCAGTATGGTTTCATGCCAGAAATGAGCACTACAGATGTGATGTTTGCTCTGAGAGTGTTGATGGAGAAGTACAGAGAAGGCTAGAAGGAGTTGCATTGTGTCTTGGTGGACTTAGAGAAAGCATATGACAGGGTGCCTAGAGAGGAGTTGTGGTATATTGTATGAGGAAGTCGGGAGTGTCAGAGAAGTATGTAAGAGCGGTACAGGATATGTACGAGGGTAGTGTGACAGTAATGAGGTCTGCGGTGGGAGTGATTGATGCATTTAAGGTGGAGGTGGGATTACATCAAGGATCAGCTCTGAGCCCTTTCTTATTTGCAATGGTGATGGACAGGTTGACAGACGAGATCAGACAGAAGTCCCTGTGGACTATGATGTTTGCAGATGACATTGTGATCTGTAGTGAGAGTAGGGAACAGGTGGAGGAGACCCTGGAGAGGTGGAGATATGCTCTAGAGAGAAGAAGAATAAAGGTCAGCAGGACTAAGAATATGTGTGTGAGTGAGAGGGAGGATAGAGGAATGGTGAGGATGCAGGGAGTAGAGGTGGTGAGGGTGGATGAATTTATATACTTGGGATCAACAGTTCAAAGTAATGGTGAGTGTGGAAGAGAGGTGAAGAAGAGAGTACAGGCAGGATGGAGTGGGTGGAGAAGAGTGTCAGGAGTGATTTGTGACACACTAGTACCAGTAAGAGTGAAAGGGAAGGTCTACAAGAGGGTAGTGAGACCAGCTATATTATATGGGTTGGAGACAGTGGCATTGACAAAAAGACAGGAGTCAGAGCTGGACGTGGCAGAGTTAAAGACATTAAGATTTGCACTGGGTGTGACGAGGGTGGACAGGATTAGGAATAAGTATATTAGAGGGTCAGCCCAGGTTGTAAGGTTTGGAGACAAAGCCAGAGAGGCAAGATTACATTGATTTGGACATGTGCTGAGGAGGGATGCTGAGTATATTGGGAAAAAGATGCTAAGAATGAAGCTGCCAGGTAACAGGAAAAGAGGAAGGCCTAAGATAAGGTTTCTGGATGTGGTGAGAGAGGACATGCAGGTGGTTGGTGTGACAGAGCAAGATGCAGAGGACAGGAAGAAATGGAAACAGATGATCCACTGTGGTGACCCCTAACAAGAGCAGCTGAAAGAAGAAGAAGAAGAAGAAGAAGAAGAAGAAGACTGGAAGGTTATTGCTGCTGCTGGTGCAACCTTTCTAACCCTCTCACTCCAACTGCCAGGCTAAATGATAGCCACCCCAAGGATAGAGATCTCTGCTGTTTAGACCTTAAAGCAAAGTGATGGGATATTATTACTAACTTATGGGCTAGTGCTGGTCAAGGCTGAAGATAAATAATTTAAAAGTTCAGGTGTTTAAGCAGAGACACAGAACCACTTCACCATTTGTACAAAAAGATAGTGAGGCTCTCTATCTTTAGATAGGGACACAATGATATTTTATTTACTGCTGTATGGAGAATGCGGATTTCAAAAGATGAATTAAGTCCCAGTAATTGGAGTGCATACTCCATGGGGAACAGATACATTTATACTGATAGCTAATCTAGTTTTAAGTGTCAGGAAGCTGCTTAGTTTATAAATAACATTTAGTTGGTTTCGTACCTAATTCACCAACTCTTTCAGTGTAAGTTTTAAAGGATATATACTGGGGAAGAGGAACTAGTCTGGCCGGTATGTCTGATGGCTCATCTGTATGAGGCTATTGAATGAGTTTATAGGTTCATAGGTAGGTACTAGGCTATTGGCCCTAGGGCTTATATAAGCCTAGCCAAAAAGGTACCCTGGCTTTCGCCACCCAAGAAAATTATTTTCCTGTGCCCCTGTCGAGCAGAGCCACAGAAGTGATCCCCGGGGTGAATTTCCTATTTCCCATCCAGTCATCAAGATTTTTCTTTAAGAGTGATAATGAGAAGCTCTGTTTGATATAGATAGGTAGTCTGGTTCAGAGTATGGGAAGTGTCTGGGACAGGAATATATCCCTCCAGCATGTTCTGTTTATTGTGGTGACAAGGTTAAGGTCCCTAGAGCGTGTAACTCAGAGGGATTGGGATTTCTTTAAGTGGAGCATATCAGACAGCCCTGGGTGTGACATAGCTTTGTATGTTAGGCAGAGATCACCTCTGAGTAGGCAATATGTGACGGGGTAAAGATGGAATTTTTTGAGACGGTCTGCGTAGGGCATCTGTTTGAGGCTGGTAATCCTCTTTGTGAGGTATTTCTGCGGCCTTTCCAGTTGTTGTAGATGTCGTGTTAGGTACATTCCAAAAGGGGCGTTGTACTCTGTAATGGGTCTAATGAGTGATGAGTAGAGGGGAACAATGACCTCTTTTTTCCTGGATGAGAAACCTTTTGTGATGAGGTGTGCCACATAGAAGGATTTCCTGACTAATGTGGCAATGTGATTATCAAAGGAGAGACTACTGTCCACCTGTGTCCCAAGGTCTCTTATCACACTTTAGGTGTTAATTAGACTACCACCTATGTGATAGCTCATGGGTAAAGAGTTTTTACCAAAGGGGATGACAATGCACATTTTAGCACTGAGCTTGAGGCCATGGCTTTGGCACCAGGCATCTGTCTCTGTGAGGCCCTTTTGTAGGATGTCCACATCGTTAGGAGTTTCGAATATGGCTCCTAGTTTGCAGTCATCTGTGAACTTCATTAGCCAAAGACCTTCTGTGTTAGCCTGTACTCAGAAAAATAGATACCAAACAGGAGGACCCAGGACTGAACTAATGGCTTGTGCCATACATAGTTGTCGACTTTTTAGTGTTTTTAATGTTTTTAGTGTTAAGTACCACCCTACATTTGCCATGCCAAGGCCATAATGTTTTAAAATGAATCTGTATTTCCCTCTGAACCTCTTCTGTGCTTCACCTCCTTCCATGTCCAAGAGCAGGCAATTTATAAGTAATGATAAAAGAATAAGCACCAATGCAAATTCACGTGGGACTCAGTCCTGTAGTTTACCTAGACCTGGGTGTACTCCAGTCATCAAAATCTTGAATGAATCTGGACCTAATATGTGACATTAACAAAATCTTTTGGAGACACAGGGTTGTCTCCCAGAGGCTACCCGATCTCTGGAATAGACTTCCCATACATGTCAAACAGAGCACCTCGCTGACCCTCTTCAAGTGCAACCTAGATGAATGGATGGAAAGCCACAAATTTGTCCCATGGTTTCCACCTGTGTCCCTCACGTGGCAACAGGTCCTGACTGAGGTTTATTTTTGGGGGATAAACTTTTGGCTAGGCTTGTAAGGGCCCCAGGGCCATTAGCCTAGTAACCATATATTCCTATGATCCTATGTTTGTGCTTTCAAATAACATATGCCTTCTACAAAAGTAATATATTTGCAGTGTTCTTGCCAGTAGTAGCAGCTGGTTCACTGATCTGAGGGCTGTTCGTAGGTCAGTAAAAATGGATGCAGTAAGACAACTCTCTTGACAAGGTTGTGTTTTATGGCACCTTCTACTGTGTTTCTGTGGCCTACTTCTGTGGTTCCCATTTATGAAATAATAATCTATATCGGATTTTGCTAGAAAATATTTTGTATGTGTGCCTTGCACTGGCAATTGATAAATGTCATAAACACGATTTAACTTAAACAGCGACACTTGGTAGAGTGAGTAGCAGATGTTAGATGACAGAATCTGTGTTGTGCTCCTGGGAGCCCCTGGATGGCAGTTTTGAGTCTGTTTAGGAAGAAGTCCTTACAGCCCTCTGAAGAAACTGTACTTCCTGACACACAAGCATTCAATCCACTTATCAGTTTGCTGACATTCAGAGATGGCAGTCATCTCATTTCAGAGCTCTTGTCTTAAGTTCCTGAGGGAGCAGTCAGCCTAAGCATTGTAACATTTTAATTTCCAACCCATAGTACTGATTGTGATATGTTTACCATGTATCCACAATATTCACAACATTGATTTATTGGAGAGTATCTGTGCAAGTATTTTGATCTCATCCACTATAGTCTGATGAAGTCTGTTTCAACATTTAATAGCACTCGCCTACAATGTTATTAGTAAAGGCAATTGTTTTACTCTGACACCAGATTTCTCCTGTCTGGCAATTTATTTGGACTTTGTTCTGGTCTTGAGTGTAAGTGCTCCACATTTTTTGCATTCTTCCACAGCTTATTATTTGTACTTTTACAAATATTTTATTTCTAATTACAACCTTATCATTGTGTATCTTTTTTAACTTTATAGACATACTACAGTATATCAGTATATTACCTGCATTTTTTTTGTTTTAATATTTTATTTCTGAGTATTGATATTTTAATTTTTGAACTTATAGTCCAGTTTTACTCAGGCTATTTTGTTAGCTATAGAACTAATAGTTATAAACTTGAACAATGTCTTTTTATACTCTGGAGTATTGCAAATAATATAATTTGCAAATCATCAGTCTGCACATGCATATTGTGTGCTGGTTGTTACGTTGCATGCTGATTCCAGTCAGTATTTACATGTATGAGCAAATAGCTGAGAATCTGAACTATGTCAGTGAGAGACAAATGTACAGTTGTGTCAGTCCCATTAGTGGCAAGGATAGTTTCAGAAGTTTGTCTAGGCACAGATGTGTGTGACATCTTTTGTAGGTATCTATGTTGTCACATTGTGAACTGTACACTATACCAGCTGTCCCCCCACCTTACTTTGATGCTATGAAATACTATTTATTTGCTCCAATTTCTAGGAACCATTGTTTCAACATAATATAACTCAATATAAACAGTCCTCTTATTATGCTCAGAAACTATAAAAACATAAATGTATTATAATGAGATTCTTACATATAACCCTAGTTTTAAATTCAAGCTTGCTATAGTGAGGCTTGTATATCAGAACAATACTAAGAAGGCTCATGCTGCAATACGTAAGGTAACCAGCACAAAGCTATAAGGGAAATCAAGTGATAGCTTTTAAAGTTGTTAACAAACAATGATGACACACAAACAAAAAACAAAAGTGCAGTAAAGCAAAGTGTCAACAGTTTTTAAAGTTGTTGCTTCATTACAGGTGCATTTTTCTGCTAACTACACTGTCATAACTATCATAGTTTCATGGAGATTATAATTTATTTAAGTAAAGTTCATGCCCTACAACAATTGTACTCTGTAAACACAAAGTATGCCTACTGAATGGAACATAACTCATGTAAATATAAACTGGAATACTATCTGTTACATCAATACAATGCCAAAATTCTTTTTTTTTTTTCTCATTTTTTTTAATTGATTTTCAAGAGTATAATTACAATTTTTAACAAGAAAAAACAACGTAATATCATTTTTTTACAAAAACTATATACAAAGTCCAAAATAGATACCAAATCTTCAATAACATTACATTTTGTCTAATAGTTTTTTAAGCTTTATCCAGGTAATTTGTTTATGAGTCATGTTTGAGGAGTGTAACATAGCTGTTTGTAATTCCCTACTACAAATAATCTTAGTAAAAGATATAAATTCCTTAAATGAGAGGTTATTTTTACATTTCCAATTTCTAGTAATAGTTTTTCTTGCTATAGCAAGTAGAGTCCAAAGGAGGTTCATTTGATTCAGTGGAACATACCTTGGCATTGGTGCATTAAAAAGTATCATAGAATCAGAGATCTCACATCTGTCCGACCACAAAGCTTTAATAACATTTTTAAACTCCATCCAAAATGTGGTTATTGTTCTGCATTCTAAAAACATATGTGCTCAGTCGGCATCTATTAGCTCCTCGCATCTCCAACATCTATTAAAATCTTTCTTGCTTATTCTAGAGGCTTTTTTTTTTGGTGTAATAAAACTACTATGAATTAATTTCCATGTAAAAATTTTCCAATATGTGGAAGAAGAGGTATGGTAAACAGATCTGAGAATTAAAGTTTTATCATTTATATGTATTTGGGAGTTGTTGAAATTGTTGATATATTTCCATAAATTGTCGTCTAATATTATTAGATCTGATCTAAGAATGTTGTAAAATCTTGACAATGAGATACCATTATTATAGCCTATATTGGTGAAGTCAAAGAGGATGGATAATTTTTTGGGGAGGTCTGTTATAGCAGGAAAATGATGTCTTTTAAATTCCGTTAAAATAAATTCTCTGAAGATTTAAATATTTAACCAGTTATTTTGGTAGATATTATACCTGGCTAAAAGGTAGGCAGTATCATGAATATTATTAGTTCCTAAAAACTGATGCCAGAATAATAACCCATTTTCTTCCATAGTTTTTATTTTCATCATGTTAAAGGAATCAAAGCATCCCTTGGTTAAGATTATTGGAAACATTAGAATGGACAAATTGTTGTTCAAAAGGTTCTTATTCATTACTTTTTTTTAAATTTTGCAAGATATATTTAGGAATAAGATGTGATTTTTTCCTGCTCATTGTTGAAGAAGACTTCTTTAATAACTATAAATAGCTTAATATTTTCAGAACAATATATGTTTTTGAAAAACTTGTCAAAATTACTTAATAGTATTGTTTTGTGTAAATTTTTTCCAATTTGAATGGTATTTTGGACTTAACCACAGACTTGTTATATTAAGAATAATGGCATCAGCATAAAGCTCAAAATTTGGAAAAGCAATCCCTCCTTCAATCCAGTTTTTATAGTGCCAATCATATTTAATCCTTGTTTTTTGAGGATACCATAGAAATTTAATTAATATAGTGTTTATGTGTTAAAGTTGTTTTGTAGAAGGAGGAGCCAATAATGTTTGAAGATAAAAAATAATTTTTGGTAATAGAATCATTTTTATCAGAGATAATCTTTCTTCTATAGTAAAGAACATTTTCTTCCATCTATTAATGTATTCTGTGATTTTATTTAATAAAATTTTATAATTTATATTTATAGTGTCCTTCCATTTAGATAGAATATGAACCCCTAGATATTTCAATTTATCATTGGTCCAGTTAAAGTTATTGTAATTAGATAGAGTGTTATTCAATTTTTTATTGATGAGAATAGTTTCTGTTTTGTTTTGGTTAAATCTAAGGTTTGAGATTTCCTCAAAGAGTTTTAATGATCTGATAATGTGATCAATAGATGAATCAATATTTCCAATAGTTAATAAGATATCATCTGCAAAGAGTAACATTTTAGAAGAATAGTTCTCATTAACATCAAAACTGTTCATGTTTATATTGTTTCTTATAAAATTAGCAAATGGTTCTATTGCTAATGCAAATAGTAGTGGGGATAAAGGGCAACCTTGTCTAGTGCCTTTTAGAATTTGAAGTGGGCCAGATAAAAAAGTGCCGATTTTAATATACGCTATAGAACCTTCATATAATCTTTTTAACAAGTTTAAGATTTCTGAGGAGAAATTATATTCTTTTAATACCATAAATAAGTATGTCCAGTTAATAGAATCAAATGCTTTATCTAGATCTAGACTGATGAGTGATAATTCTTTTTTTTTTATTTGCAAAATCTATTAAAGTTAAAACTCTAATAGTATTATCCTGAACTTTTCTGTTCAGTATAAAACCTGTTTGATCGTTGTTTATTAAAGTCGGCATCATTTGATTTAATCTGTTTGCTAAAATAGACGTAAATATTTTATAATCTATATTTAATAGGGAAATAGGACGATATGATGAAACAAATGAGTCCTTATCTTGCTTTAGAATGGGAGAAATTAGCGAATATTTCCAAGAAGGACAAAGTTTGTCACTTATTCGAACTTCCTCAAGTGCTTTCATTAATATCTTCAAAGCGGAATCAGGGAAAATTTTATATAATTCACCTATTATGCCATCAAGACCAGGGGCTTTATTATTTTTAAGATTTTGTATTCTTTCTTTAACTTCTATTAATGATATTGATTTAAGTAATCTATTATTTTGTTCTTTAGAAAGTTTATTATTTATATTGTTTTTTAGAAATTCTATTTTTGAACTATTATTAGTAAAGTTTAAGTTTGCTTTATTCATTGTTTCATGATATGAACGAAAAATCTCTAAAATATCTTTAAGATCTGAAGAAGGTTTTGAATTGTGTTTAGATGTGTCTAATATTTCAATTATGTGTTTACTCTTGTGAAAACTTTTCGTTTTGGCTGCTAATCTATGCATATGTTTTGGATTAGATGAATAAAATTGTAATTTTAACCTCTCTAAATTAATTGCTACTTTATGACTAAGAATTTCTAAATTTTCGAGATTTAGTTGTTTTAATTCCAGATTCGAGCCCAATTCTTTGGGGTGTAAGTTATTTTTTAAAGTGTCAATTTTCAATTGTAGATTTAATAATTCTTTGTCCCATTCTTTCCTTTTATGTAAATACCAGGTTTTTATTTTCCCATATATATATATAAGATTTTAAAGAGTCCCAAATAAACACTTTATTTGTGTTATTATTATTATTAAGTTTAATATAATAGTTTACTTCCTTTATAAACCATTCTTTGAATCCTTTTATCTTAATAATATAGGCTGGTAGTCTCTGCCAATGAATAAGATCGTTTGGTTTAATTTTAATTTTAAATAGTATGGCATTGTGGTCTGACAGAGGGCATGATGTAATCACTACATCTTGAGTCTTAGATAATAGGCTGTCAGATATAAACACTTTATCAATAGTCGTCTGTGTACCACATCTATAAGAAAAGTGAGTAAAATTGAGAGACCTCTGCTCTTTGATCATGTATATGTCTTTTAGGTTATATAATAAGACAAAATCTATCAATTTTTTGGCTGATGCAGGTATCTTAATATTGCTGTCATTAGTGGTATCTTTAGATGATAGAATACAATTAAAATCACCTACCAAAATTATATCTCCTTTAGAATTTGCTGTTATTATTTCCAAATATTTGTTTGCAGATTTAGCACCAATACCAGGTAGCCAGTACATATTTGCTAAAGTAAAATATGTCTTATTCAATTCCAATACTACTAGACACAACATACTATTTTTATCAGAGAAACTGTTAATTATTTTAGGTATTGGTAATGTATTTTTCCACAAAATCATGGTTCCTCTTCTCTTTGTTTGGAAATGAGATTCAGCTAGAATACTATAACCTTTAAAAGCCATTTTTTCTAGATCTTTCTGAATAATGTGCGTTTCTTGCAAAAATATAATGTCAGCTTTATTAGATGCTAGGTATTTGAGTAACCTTCCTCTTTTAGTAGGGTTATTAAGACCATTTGCATTAAGAAACAGACATTTAAAACCAGACATTGATTACTTTAAGCTTTTGATGGATAAATACTATTCTGGACTTAATTAACAAGTAATGTTCAGAGAAGATGAAAATATAACTATATACAAAACTAACCATGGAACATCTAGTTCCTGGATTGATGAAGAAGTCATCAATACCACCCTCTATCATCCTTAGTGCTCAAGACTATTGTTCTCTAATGCTACTACCTAATATTTTATTGAATCAGCAAACTACAACCTATTAATTCTCCAGGATGTATAGGTATTACTATGTAGGAGATATTGTGGAAAAACATCAATTACCATGAATAATGTAATTTTCAAAATTTTTAAGAACAGTGTCTTTAAACTTGTATCATGACATAGTATATCATATTCATTTATGTCTATTCTATACTAATACAGATCTTAATCTAGTATACTACATTAGATCAAAACCTACTTATCTAGGAATTCAGTAAAGAAGTTTATGTATAAAAATAAGAACATTTATCATGTAACAAAACATTCCTGTATGAACTTGTCTGTGAAATCACAACAGTGTTAATATTTACTATTGAATCAGCATATTAATATATAGCCTATAGGCTTATTTTCCTTTTATATAAGATATAAAATCACCAGTTTTTCCTTCCCCTAAAAAAAAAAAAAAACATCTGATTAACCTTAAATAATGTCTTAAGGTATTAAAGATATTTAAAATAAAGATGTACTAATGAGAATTTTTTACATGAGAAGATAATATTTTAGTTGCACAAATATCTATGCAGGTATATAGATCTGTGTAATCATCAAAAACATTAGCTTTTCTTTCCAAGATATGAGTCTAAAGAAATTATGTAGTGTAGCTTGATTTTGATAAAAATATCATATAATGAAGTCACAGCTTTTAACCTTCAAGGACACTTCAGTTTTAGATGTTATAGTAATAATGTGTTCCCTTAAGTTGTCCTTTTTAACAAAATACATTAACACATTTTACCAATATTTTTTCAGTTAGAGTGGTAGTGGTTAACATGCAATATATATTTTGCTAGAAAATGTAGTCTACAGACAGTAAAACATTCAATATCTTATGAATATTAGTGAAAATGTTAGATTGTAGTATGCACTTATGTAGCTGGAGGTGGATTAAGTAGATCACAATTTCACCATTCACTATAAATCCAACATAATGTAAACTATTAATTAGAAAAGCAGTTAAAAAGTAAAGGCTACCTTTGGAAATAACAACTGTCCTCATGTCCTGATGAAAGTAGTAACTATAAGTCAAGAGTAACCATCCCCACTTTGCACTGCTCCCCCTAACAGTCTTCTACTACTATCACTGACTAGTGAGGCAAAAGCATCACTTCAGTAACAACTAAGATCATTCTCTAAGCAGAACTGTCTCCTTTTCTTTGGATCCGGAATTTTGCCTGCCCCAGTATATTATTTCACCCTTTTATAACATAATTATTATTTATTGTAATGGTCTGTCTGCAGCTATGGCTTCCCCATTCCAGCAGTATTGCCATCTACCAACAACTCATATAATCAATAAGATTGGGGACGAAGATATCAAGATGAGAGCACAGAAAATACATAGCTGCCTCAAACTCTACTTTAAAAATAATAAGAACACATTAACCCCCAATAGATAATGTATTTTAGTGACTTTATAACCACTGAATATGCCGCTTTCTGCTCTGCTAACCAAAAAGGATCAGATGACCTAGTCTATATTTTCACTGTATCTGTTAGCTACAGCTGCCAACTAATGATCAAGTGTAAACTACTTTGTAAAACACGTCATCAGAAAACTTATTATGAAGGGAACAACATAGGCATCAACATTGGTTTAGTAAAAAGGACCTTTCTATATGTCTATGTTTTTTATATATTTTTCTTTGTCGCTCTTGGTATGTGATAAAGCATTCAGTTGTTCCGTTTTCTTTTTCTTTTTTTTCATGTGAAGATTTCTGGTAATGTGAGTACGTAACCAAAGTTCATATGACAAAAGAGACTTCGAGAGAGTACATGCATAAGTCTCTTGTATTACAAAGAAGATCTGACCAAGAAGTCTCGAGGCAACAGCCTTCTTTTTCCTTTTTTTTTCCCTTCCTTCTCCTTTAACATTTGAATTTTGGCAGTTAAAAGCTCGCACTAGGGAATCTGCAGAAAGCTATGATAACTGTTCATGAGATACTCGTGATGTGCATTTTGTGAGAGAAAAGAAAAACAAAATATGTTATTCAAAAAGCATGTATATGAAGTACAAAAAAAAAAAAAACAACTTTGCCCCATTTTATAAAAATATAAAATTCTCTGTAACTATCGATTTTACTGGCCAATGTATCTGATATCAAGCATACAAACCTTCCTGTCCCTGCAACACACACTCCACCAGCTTTCATCAGAAAATACATCTCCTTTTCCCTCTCCATCAGCAGATGGACCCACAAACCACATTTAGTAAAGACACAAACCTCTCAAGTGTATGAGAATGCATTTTTACATGTCATGATGGATTCTTAGAAAGAAAACAATCTTCTCTTATTATGATAAAGAACAATTTCCAATACCTTTTAAACTATTTAGTACAAGTCACATTAAGTTATATTCATTAGCTCTAAAAGGACCCAAGCATAACATGATATTTAACAGGAGAGAAAGCCCACTGATGCAAAAAGGGGCTACACTTTCATTTAATTGCACTGAGATGGGGAGCCTTCATTTCACTTATCGGAGCGATCTATATCATCATAATCTAATACACATACAGTATCCGGTATTAAGGGGGTTCTTGTTTTAACCAACATTTCTATGGTATTGCTAAATTGCCCCTATGTAGTTGTCAACTAATAATACACTCTGTCAAGGGAAGATTTAGAATTTTAACATCTATGTTTAACATTCTAGCGTATTTGTATTAAAGGCTTTTAAACAGCAAATAAATTTAAAAATAAATAAATAAGCATACTTAATAAATATTAAATGATTTTTACCTTAACATGTATGTTTTTCCCCGATGTAGGTGATTTGTAGCACGAAAATTTTGGGATTTGAAGGGATTGTGGAAGAGCTTCAGTTGTGTTATTTACCCTTAAGCTTCTTGCTTGTTTTATCAATCGATAACATTTTTCCATTTGTTGCCTGCCTTTTTAAACTAGGTAATGAGATGTCCATATCTTCAGTGTTTTCCAAAATCTTATTCTTTTTCACATATTCAGAGGCGTCATCAAGATTATTAAATATTTTTATTCCTTCAGATAGATGTATTTTAATTCTGGCAGGAAAAATGATTTGTGCTTTAATTTCAGCTTTCTTCAGAATTTTAATGAGAGGAATGCAGGCTTTTCTTTTAGTTATTATAGTAGAGGTATAGTCATTGTCAAATCTTATGTTTCGACCATTAATTTGTATAGGATTACCTGCCCACGCTGTTCTCAGGATTAAGTCCTTGTCTTGAGATGATAAAAATTTTACAATAATGGATCTTGAAGCATTTGGATTTTTTGACACAGACATATTTGACAATGACCTGTGAACTCTCTCTATCCCAAAAGAGAGAGATTCAGGTAGGTTTAGTGTCTTAGGCAACCAGTCATTCAAGAACTGTATTGTGTTATTTCCTTCCATTTTTTCAGGAATGACATATATTCTAATATTATTTCTTCGTGACCTTGATTCTAGGTCCTCCACTTTATCTGAAAGTGCGGTGTTTTGCTTTATTAAGAAGTCAATCTGGCTATCATTTTCATGCTGTCTTCCGTCTATTTCATTAAGAAATTCTTCAATTTCTGTTATCTGGTCTGTGTGTCTTGTAATTATCTCCTTGAATTCTTCAATCTGCTTTCTATTTTCTTTCTTCATGTTTTCCATGATTTTTTCTAAATTGTCCATTTTCATGGAAAGATCTTGAATACTGGATATTATTGTTTGTAATTCTTTCTTCATGGAAGTTTCCTGGAGAGAGGCTTTTGAATGACTCATGGCTGAGAGAGTCTGTTATATTCAGCTGCTGTACTTCTGACAGGATGTAATTCACTTTCTATTCACCAAAATTGAAATATTTGTAGAAAAAAATAATCCACTGTATCTAAATATATAGGTGAAAGAATACTTAGATGTTTTTAAAATAATATTAAGAAAATTTCCTGTCAGAGAAATTTCTGTTAAGCCGAGCATCAAAAAAGTGCTGTTATCTCTCTGACATCTTGGCCACGCCCCCACAATGCCAAAATTCTAACTATTGTACAGCCACTGTCAAATAATCATATGCCTCAAAAAATCCTCTAATAACAGCTTTTAAACTGTTGGACACTTCACACTTGTACACCCCCCTTTTAATTGGTAATAAATTCAGATAGCTAAAACTCTCCAGGTTATATGAAGACTTATAAGCAGCAACTCAGTCATACGTCTGGTTTGTTATGTGTTCTGAAGACATAATTTTCAGAATCATTATCTCAAACACAGCAAACTGGTTATGGTCATGACCTGATCTTAATACTTAAGCAACAATCCCCAACTGTGCTTGGGTATATTAGGATTACCCATGGTTGGTGTGGTTGATCAAGAGAGTGAAGCTTGGTTAGGAACAAACAGTTTTACAACAATTTAACCAAGGAGGAAAGCTCCCTATTACAGGATTTGAGGGGAGACAGTAATGTACACATCATGACTCCAGATAAGGGGGGGGGGCAGCATGGTTTTCTTTCATACTGAGGACTATCTTAATGAGATAAACAATATGTTATTAGATGTTAACAGCTACATCCAGATTTCCAGAAACCAAATAAATATTTCATACAGTAGAATAGATTCTTATTTAGAAGAATATGTGCTTACCCAGCGGATAAGTCTAGGTACTTATGAATTTTTAGTAAATAATAACCTGGTTATGTTAGGAATACCTAAGGCACATAAAAGTATTTCCAAACCTCCCTTCAGACACATAGTTTCGGCAAGTGGATCGAAAACTCATCCCCTAGCCATTTTGGTGGGCAAAACTTTAAAACATGTAGTGGAAAGATGTCCACATTTGGTCAAAGACTCCTGGAAGTTCTTGAACAATTGAAACCAGAGCTATGGTCTGAAGAACTGATATTTTTAACCATAGATGTTAAAGATTTATTCACTTGTATCCCTAAAATTGAGGGACTATGGCTTTTTGAGGAAACTTTGTTTATGTGTTCCAATCTGAGCCATAATGAAGTTACCTTGACATATGAATTAATGGCTATGGTCTTGGAAAACAATTTCCTCTATTTTGAAGGACAATACTTTTAACAGATTATAGGTCAAGCTATGGGGGTAGCATGTGCCCCCGTTTATGTTAATATTGTACTACTAGGTTGGGATTGTAAATACATGTTCCAGTGTGAATTTTGGAAATACATTCAATTATATACAAGATTCCTGGATGATATATTTATTTTGTGGAAGGGGAGACAGGAGGACATTGTGCCCTTCACTGAATATCTGAACCATTCCACTATCTTCCTGGTATAAACACACCAGTGGGATTCTTCCAGGATGCACTACTTGGACACCACTATTTCTCATACAGCTGATAGGTTCAAATCAAATATTTACAGAAAGGACAATTTTTGTAATTCTTATTTATACTTTACCAGCTGCCATCCCATAATCCAGAAGAAAAGTTTGATCAAAGGGCAGGCTATTTGTTTGGCCTGCATGAATTCCCATTTGGATGATCTTTGAGAAGAACTAGTTAAACTAAGGGTTATGTTTTGTGAGAGAGGATACCCCTTCCCTATGATTGATGATATAATCTGAGGAGTATATGCTGAATGGGGTGGCAGGTATAAACCCCTTCTTGGTGGGGATTTCCAGGGCAAGGTAAATAATTTAAGTAATACTGGGGTTAAGAACTATGAAAGAGCTTGCATTGTGCAGTATACCCCTATGTTAGGAAAAATTAAAAATATTTTAAGGAAAAACTGGAAACATTTTTAAGGTTGATCCTGACATTGGCAAAATTATGGGAAATGAGCCAATCTTTATTAATAAAACTGGTAGTAACATTAAGATGCTACTGGAGAAAAGGACTAAAGTAAAACAAGGTAAGGGAACTAAGCCCTGTGGAAGCTCTAATCAATGCAGCTACATTACAAGGGACAAAGAAATTACCCGAGGTAACAGGCTGGGTAGTAAGGTTATTTTTCAGAGGGGAAACTGCTGTACTACAAGGATAGTTTACTTGGTAAGATGTGAAGGATGTGGGGCTTTCTATATTGGGAAGATTGAGGGTGCATTAAATAGCAGGATATACAAACATATATACGAAATGAAAAATAAAAAAGAAACAAATCTGCTTTTTAAAGACTGTTAATTGTGAGAGGTTCACTAAAGTTATTTTTAGAATTGTGGAATAAGTAGCTCCAAACCCAAGAGGGGGAAACTGGAAAAATCTTTTGTGTAAAAGAGAGCTTCCATTGCAGCTCCGATTAGTTGCCATGTTTGCCCCGGGTTTGAATAACTCTATATCTTTAACACCTATACTTAATGAGAAGGCAGATAGGCTATAACATTTCAGAAAAAGGAAAATAAGAAAGGATATAAAATAGGTAAAGGAATATATGGGGATTAACATACCTAATATTTGTATATATTTTTTTTAACCTCATACAACTTGAATAATGTTTTTCAATATGTTTTTTAACTTATGTATTTTTTTAATTTTTTCGAGAAACCTATATTAAATAATTAAAAGGGGATTCTCAGTGGTTAACAAGGGGCTAATTGGGATATTTTCTTTGTATTAAAAAATTTGGTTAGCTTGTTTTATTGTATTCTGATGAAGTCCCTATTGTGGTCGGGGGACGTAGTGTTTTTTACTTGTGGTGGTTTTATTCATTAAATGTGGATATTGTCATCAGGACTCTCCATTTTTGTTATTTTGTCTTATTTTTGGTTTTGTGAAAGGGTTTATTGCACATTAATTTGTTAAATCCTGATATACCCACAAACAGGAGTGGATTATTGTATTTATACAATGACATTATTTGAGAAATAAAGAATCTCGAATATTTGTTGCTGTTTTCCTTTTGTTTTTTTATAATGTTTAAAAAGTCAGAATTTTACAAGGGACAGTAGAGAAATTCAGGGAAAATCAGGTATGTTCATCTGGTTTTGCAGAACAAAACAAAAGTTTTCTTGTATTTTGCTGTCCCAAGAATATACCAATGCTAAAATATGTATTTTTGCATGATGCTTGAGTTCTGCCTCAGTACCTTACACACTCCTTTATAAAACTGAAGCAAGAGAACAACATACCTGAAGGTGAAAATAACAGCACAGTGATAGATCTAATTCACTACATTATGTACATAACAAAGTTTTTTTATAAAAAAATGTAGCAAGCAACTATGACATAGTCTAATTGCAAAAGTCACAGCTTTTGCCTAAATAATGTTTTTGGCCATGCTAGGCATGTACCTCCCCTTGTGTCTCACTAAAAGCAAACCACAGCTTTAGCAACATACTTCCCACCAGCTTTTAAAAAAAGAAATGTCAGATTTCATCTCTTTTATGTTCCTGATGTACTTAAATTCCCTGCATTCCTAGATACACAAATATCAAGAATATATGGTGATCTTTCACAATATTGCTGACCCACTACATTGTCGTACACTATTTTATTTATTTAACATTTGTTTACTGGGAAAGTCTGACTTGGAATAAAGCCAATTTTCAGAGGATGCCCAGAGAGAAATGCTCTAGATGCATGTCTTTGTAAAGTGGGAGGAAACCGGAGTACCCAGAGAAAACCAACACAAATGCAGGGAGGACATGCAGACTCCACACAAACACAGGGAGGACATGCAGACTCCGCACAGAAGCCACCCCAGTCGAGAATCAAACTGGTGAACCTCTTGCTGTGAGGTAACAACAGTACCACTGCACCACTGCGCCAACCTCATTACATACTACATAGACCACAAATTTGTGTTTGAAACAAATGAAATAAAAAAAATGCAAAACAAGGTTTTATGCAGGGGCATGCCCCCTGTACACCTGACACCCTCTGATAATTATTATATACTAGCTTTGAGATCACACAACAGCGATCCTCCAAACAAATCCGACATCCTGTAATAAACTAGCATTTCAATAAAGAAAGCCTGCTTTCAAAACTTTCAGTTTACTGAACATGAGATGAAACACAATGAATCTAGAACATATATATATATATATATGTTTGGATCTACTTCATTTGCCCTAACTTCCGATTGCCCGACACCCATTTGCCTGACCCCATTTGACCGAAATTTCATTTGACCGAAAATTCATTTGAGCGACACTTCATTTGACAGACAAGTATTATTGGCAAGTAAATGGGATATGCCCCCTTCCCCACTGTAGTGCGACCCAGGAGTTAGAATATATAGTTAGGGGGGTGTGAGGGGAAAAGCCCACCACTTACTTTTGTTTTATTAAGCAATATTAAAGCAAAACTAAACAATATATTATGAAATTAAAAGGGGGGCTTCGCCCCCACACCCCCCCCAACTATATATTCTAACTCCAGGGTCACACTACAGTGGGGAAGGGGGCATATCCCATTTACTTGCCAATAA
This sequence comes from Protopterus annectens, assembly GCF_019279795.1. Lineage (NCBI taxonomy): Eukaryota > Metazoa > Chordata > Ceratodontiformes > Protopteridae > Protopterus > Protopterus annectens. Next base: position 1,424,764,940 of record NC_056743.1, read on the forward strand.
TACTTGTCAGTCAAATGAAGTGTTGGTCAAATGAAATTTCGGTCATTTGGTGTCGGGCAAATGGGTGTCAGGCAGTCGGAAGTTAGGGCAAATGAAGTAGACCCATATATACTTTACATGGTCGACTTTTCACAAAGTCGACTTTCATATGGCCAAGACCATATGATTGAATTTCGAAAAGCTGACCATGCAAAATAAACACAAAAAACACAACAAACACTTACCTTAAAACTGTTAGTAAGGGGGCAAGCCCCCTGCACCCCCCCTGGGGGCTCCACCCCACATACACCCCTGTAACTTAAATATACCAACTCCGAGATCGCACTACAGTGCGGAAGAGGGAAATTTTCCCATTTTGCACTGTACGGAGATAGCGGTTCCCCATGGTCGGCTTTTCAAAAGTCGATCATATGGCAGATTGAGAGAGAGAGATAACAAACATTTTCTTCCTCTACTTTGATTCTGCCTGACAGCTTCCACTACATTTCTGCATTGGTTTTCCTGATTATCTTTGCCACTGCAATCCTGACCTCAGCTTACCTGTCCAGTTCATATCCCTCCATTTTTTGGTAAACAGTATGATTTATTCCTAGCATATATAACTACCATTGTCTCTGCATTTGCAACAAAGGCATACTTAATCTTCAATTTTTGTTTTTGTTTTATCGTACACCTATGTGTGGCTGCGGGTACTGCTTCCCTTATTTTCTGCATCAAATTATATATACACTCATGTGGGTTATGTAACTCAAAAAGAGGCAATTGAGTGCTGTCAATAATGATTTCTCCTTGAGGTTAGAACTTCATTTCCCATGAAGAATTTTGTTTTATAAAGCCACACACTATGCATCTTGGTGCCACTTAGCAGTAAATGTAAACAATCAGCCTACATTTTCTTTTCCTAAGTGGCAGTTTCAAAAATATAAATGCAAAACATCTTCATCAACAGTAGCAAAACTTCTCTCATGTTTCTCATGGAAGTTCCAAAGGCAGAAGTACAAAATGTAATACACTTAAAAACCTATGAAATTATTTACTGTTGCTGCACAAAATAAACCCTGATAACTTTTGCATGCTTTCTTCCTAAAAACACAGTCCTAATTTAAAGCTCCTATTAGAAATGAAAACTCTTAGAGACAGGTGTTATATTTGGAGGTGGAATTAACATTGTTAGTAAACGCTTTACTATGCACCATCTGCTTCAGCTCCATGATTCAGGGGAAATTATGCTGTGATCCATTTGTCCAAGGACTGACTAGGGAATTAGGTGCTGGAGCAGCCAGAAAGGCGGGGGGGGGGAGTAGACATAAGCAGTCAATGCCTGAATGCCCAAGCTAAGGAATAGTGGTTTCTCAGTCTGCTGCACAGGATCAGTTATTATACATGCAGTATATGGACTGGGATATGTGACTGAATCTGTCAAGCACTGTACCTGCCCTGTAGGCATCATTACATGGATACAGAAGGATGCATGTTCCTTGAAAATGTCACAGTGGGACTTTGCTTCTATGGGTATCTAACCAATGTGTTGAAAGGATGGATTAGGCCAACATCAGAAACACCCAGATTGCTGCCCGCATAATGATTGCAGTGCCACTGAGGTCAATTAACGGTGATGCCAAATGGTCAGGAAGCATGGGACAAAATGATTTTACTGCTCACAGGGATGCCTTGCATTGTACTGATACAAATAAGAAGAAGCAAACAGAAGTACAGTCTAACATTTAAAAAAGGGAAAACAGCTCCAGCAAGTAACATAGCAACATGTATGTGAATAAAAGGACAATGACTGCAAATAAGTATGCAAACATCTTTAGAGAGCCTGAGAAAAGAACTTTAGTGAAAACATCAAAGGTAGGAATGGGGGTGAATGTTGAATGCACTGAATAAACATGAGATTACAGTAGTGGCCAACTATTTTAATGTATTTCTCTTTATTATTTGAGCATTATATTCTTGCAGAAATGAATGGCCAAGAAGCAGTTTATTCTGGGGGTTACTAACATCTATTTTAATTTGCACTGGAGCTTCTCCACCATGACCAGAAAAAACAGGTGTGAGTAAATCCCAGCTCAATCCACATGATGGCCATGAGTTGGGATTATAAAGTTAGTTACACCTGCGCACCAGGTACAGGCTTATTTAGTTGTTTGCCTAATTTTCCTTCCCGGAAACTTTGGTTGGACACGGAGATCCCCACTAAAGTATGAGACCGTACTGTCTTAAATTACTGTAAGCCACCCTTCCTGTTTAGACAAAGTGCTGCATCTGAAATTCCAAAGTGTACTCTTAACTGCAGATCTGCTGATGTAACCACTTCAGTTTCTAAGTCCTTCTGAAAGGAGTGTCACAGTCATGTTACCTAGACCTTCAGTATTGCTTCAACAAGGTCTGTCTCCAAATGAATGTAAAATAACTCCTCTCATCATGAGCCATAGGAAAAGTGAGGGCATTTAGCAGTGGAATAGTGACCAGACTTGCCATCATGACTACAGTGTGATGATGTTTGCCATAAAGCTGTTGTAAGTTAGCTTGATCCCTCTGTATCAACAATGTTTAAAAAGAATGTAATGTAACTCCTGCTGTGGGTGTCCTCACTCAGAAAGTACTTATTGCACACCTGTACACTTTAGGTAGATTTTACTGAGGCCTGGCATCTGATGAGCTACCCTATTCTCCTGCTTTGGCCAGAATCTATCTCATATTTTAAGCTTTGCTCTTACTCTTTGTCAATTACTTCTGAGACATCTCAGTTAACAAAGACAAGCTTCACCATGTTTAACACACATTTCACTTCTAAACAAGCGTGGAAATTAGTATGGAAGAGAGGAAATATAGTTGGTAAATTAACCACTGCACAGGTACCTGCTCGCTAATTGGTTTTGAGAGTCTGCTGACATCTCACATCTGTGCAGCAGGCAGTCACACAAAAAGACATCAGCATTACAGATGTGAATGAATTAAAAAGGAGGGGAAAAACAAGTTAACAAGACATAAGCTGTAAATTGGGTTCCCACAGGCCATATATTGTGCAGTCCTGGTGTTCTGCTTTTAAACAGTCTGTCAGGTAAAAAAACTATTCTAAACCTGCATGCAGCCATGATCTACTGCCTTTTCTCTGTCTGCCAGGTAAGCAAGCCTTTCTACACTTAAGAATATTATCCTGTTTTTATCAAGAAGGACAACATCACATTGGGGTATCGAGTGACAAACAACAGCAAATAGCAAACTGCATTATGTATGCAGAACAGCATATTGAGGGATGATATGAAGGATGAGACAGCCACACTAATCCCAAGTCCCATCATAACCCATATCTGGACTTCTATAAAACATAGGAATATATAGGGGGTTGTTATTAACTATAAATGAAACTAATAAAATGTCAACTTAGGTGGGATTTTATTTTATTTGATATATATATATATATATATATATATATATATATATATATACAGTATAATTTATTGCCCAGAGCTATTCCCCAATCTGGTGTTCCTCCACTCTACTTTGAGGAGCAAAAAAAAAGTCAATTTTCTTCAGATGGCATTCTTCCTCAACTTTAAATTATATTCTCTGATCTGTGCACCAAAAGGTCCTCTTTAGAGTTCAAATCTAAAGTGAAATAAATAAAGGTCTTCTGCTTCAAAAAGTAATAAACTTTTATTGTACTAAAAAGTTTGTTGCAGTTACAATACCACTTATTAAGTGCTTTAGCCATCAGCCCAGGCAGCAGTGATAGTATCAGCATTTATTTCAGAATGCTAATACTGCAATAAAGCCCCATCAGCAGCTGCTAATCACACCACCTGGCGCATTGTGCCAATGACAACTGCCCCCTTTGCCCTGCCCTAGTAACACTTCTGCACACATTGACAAAACAGCATTCCTAGAGTTGGTTCAGAAGTTAGGATACCTCACATAACCTTTTAACTCAAGTATCACTTGTAAAAGTACTAAACCAAGTTTCGCTAACAATGGTGATATCAATTGCTTCTTCACCCAGCAGATTCTCGAAATTAAGGAATGTTTTATTTATACCCCTGACATTACATAAAAAGTACTTGAGGAACGTTACACTGTCAGAGTGACTTAAAGTGCAATTGGTTCTACATCTAAAAGACTTTATTATCTTCTCAAGTTTAAACCCCACATTTGTATTCCCAGCTTGGCTTAAATGGTGGCTAGCCCTATCAAATTATACATTGCTTCCATCCATATATTGCCTTAGGTGCAAATGCATATTACTTGATTACAACATTAATGTATAAATAATACAGAACAAACAATTTGTAGGCTATGGGTGTTAAATCTTGGAGAATAAGTTGTTTCACCTGTCTGTCTTTCCACAATGTCATAATTTCTTCAACATCATGGATAATATTGGTGCTGGAGGTAAGTCCTATCATTATTACCAAACCATAGCACAATGTCAGAGAATTTCCTGTTAGCTTCCAGAAGATTCTGTAGTCATTAGTTTATAAGCCTTACTCTGCAACAGCCACTTGATGTAACAGTAGCTTGAACTTATCTAATCTTGATATATAATTTTACCCCCCCCCCATATAATGGAGTTAAATATTTGCAAAACTTGGATTGGTCTTGAATCCACATTTCCCAGTGGGAATGACTTCTTCAGTAGGCTATCACACATCTTCGGTACTATCTATTGTTTTCTAAATCTCTTAACCGAGTTTGTTGTTATCTAGTTCACCCCACCCCCAGGTCTCCTTCCCTTTTCTTTTTTTTTACTTCTAGAATTAGAAATAAGAACCTCAACTATCATTCTAGTACTTTACTCATATGTATTCCATGCTATAAAAGGAAATAATAACCTCAAATGTCATTCTAGTACTTACCTCATATGTACACCATGGTATGGGAGGAAATAATAACTTCATATGTCATTCTAGTACTTTCATCATTTGTATTCCATGGTATGGGAGGAAATAATAACTTCATATGTCATTCTAGTACTTTAATCATATGTACTACATGATAAGGGAGGAAATAACAACTTCATATGTCATTCTAGTACTTTCCTCATATGTACTCCATGGTATGGGAGGAAATAATAACCTCATATGTCATTCTAGTACTTTCCTCATATGTACTCCATGATATGGGAGGAAATGATAACCTCATATGTCATTCCAGTACTTTCCTCATACGTAGTCCATGGTACGGGAGGAAATAAAAACCTCATATGTCATTCCAGTACTTACCTCATATGTACTCCATGGTATTGGAAGAAATAATAACCTCATATGTCATTCTAGTACTTTCCTCATATGTACTCCTTGCTATGGGAAGAAATAATAACTTCATAGGTGATTCTAGTACTTTCCTCATATGTACTCCATGGTATGGGAAGAAATAACTTCATATGTCATTCTAGTATTTTCCTCATATGTACTCCATGGTATGGGAGGAAATAACTTCATATGTCATTCTAGTACTTTCCTCATATGTACTCCATGGTATGGGAGGAAATAATAACCTGATATGTCATTCTACTACTTTCCTCATATGTACTCCATGGTATGGGAGGAAATAATAACCTCATATGTCATGGTAGTACTTTCCTCATATGTACTCCATGGTATGGGAGGAAATATTAACTTCATATGTCATTCTAGTACTTTCCTCATATGAACTCCATGGTATGGGAGGAAATAATAACTTCATATGTCATTCTAGTACTTTCCTCATATGTCCTCCATGGTATGGGAGGAAATAATCACTTCATCTGTCATTATAGTACTTTCCTCATCTGGACTCCATAGTATGGGAGGAAATATTAACGTCATATGTCATTCTAGTACTTTCCTCATGTGTACTCCATGGTATGGGAGGAAATAATAACTTCATATGTCATTCTAGTACTTTCCTCATATGTACTCCATGGTATGGGAGGAAATAATAACTTCATATGTCATTCTACTATTTTCCTCATATGTACTCCATGGTATAGGAGGAAATAATAACATCATATGTCATTCTCGTACTTTCCACATATGTACTCCATGGTACGGGTGGAAATAATAACTTCATATGTCATTCTAGTACTTTCCTCATATGTACTCCATGGTATGGGAGGAAATAATAACTTCATATGTCATTCTAGTGCTTTCCTCATATATACTCCATGGTATGGGAGGAAATAATAACTTCATATGTCATTCTAGTACTTTCCTCATATGTACTCCATGGTATGAGAGGCGATAATAACTTCATATATAATCCTAGTACTTTCCTCATATGTACTCCATGGTATAGGAGGAAAGAGTAACTTCATATGTCATTCTAGTACTTTCCTCATATGTACTCCATGGTATGGGAGGAAATAATAACTTCATATATCATTCTAATACTTTCCTCATATGTACTCCATGGTATGGGAGGAAATAATAACTTCATATGTCAATCTAGTACTTTCCTCATATGTACTCCATTGCATGGGAGGAATTAATAACTTCATATGTCATTCTAGTACTTTCCTCATATGTACTCCATAGAATGGGAGAAAATAATAACTTCATATGTCATTCTAGTACTTTCCTCATATGTACTCCATGGTATGGGAGGAAATAATAACTTCATATGTCATTCTAGTACTTTCCTCATATGTACTCCATGGTATGGGAGGAAATAATAACTTCATATGTCATTCTAGTACTTTCCTCATATGTACTCCATGGTATGGGAGGAAATAACCTCATAGGTCATTCTAGTACTTTCCTCATATGTACTCCACGTTATGAGAGGAGATGAATTCATATGTAATTATATTATTTTCCTCGTATGTACTCCACGCTATGAGAGGAAATAACGTCATATGTCATTCCAGTACTTTCCTCATATGTACTCCATGGTACGGGAGGAAATAATAACTTCATATGTGATTCTAGTACTTTCCTCAGATATACTCCACCCTATGAGAGGAAATAATAACTTCTTATGTCATTCTAGTACTTTCCTCGTGTATACTCCATGCTATCAGAGGAAATAATAACTTCATATGTCATTCTAGTACTTTCCTCATATGTACTCAATGATATAGGAGGAAATAATAACTTCATATCTCATTCTAGTACTTTCCTCACATTTACTCCATTGTATGGGAGGAAATAATAACTTCATATCTCATTCTAGTACTTTCCTCATCTGTACTCAATGATATGGGAGGAAATAATAACTTCATTTGTCATTCTTGTACTTTCCTCATATGTACTCCGTAGTATGGGAGGAAATAACTTCATCTGTCATTCTAGTACTTTTACTCATGTGTACTCCATGGTATGGGAGGAAATAATAACTTCATATGTCATTCTAGTACTTTCCTCGTGTGTACTCCATGGTATGGGAGGAAATAATAACTTCATATGTCATTCTAGTACTTTCTTGGTGTGTACTCCATGGTATGGGAGGAAATAATACTTTCATATTTGATTCTAGTACTTTCCTCATATGTACTCCAAGATATGAGAGGAAATAATAACTTCATATGTCATTCTAGTACTTTACTCATCTGTACCCATGGAATGGGAGGAAAACATAACCTCATATGTCATTCCAGTACTTTCCTCATATGTACTTCATGGTACGAGAGGATATAATAACCTCATATGTCATTCCAGTACTTTCCTCATATGTACTCCATGGTACAGGAGGAAATAATAACCTCATATGTCATTCTAGTACTTTCCTCATATGTACTCCATGGCATGGGAGGAAATAATAACTTCATATGTCATTCTAGTACTTTCCTCAAATGTGCTCTACGCTATGAGAGGAGATAAATTGATATGTAATTCTAGTATTTTCCTCGTATGTACTCCATGCTATGAGAGGAAATAACATCATATGTCATTCCAGTACTTTCCTCATAAGTACTCCATGGTACGGGAGGAAATAATTACTTCATATGTCATTCTAGTACTTTCCTCATATGTTCTCCATGGTATGGGACTAAATAATAACTTCATATGTCATTCTAGTACTTTCCTCATATGTACTCCATGGTACGGGAGGAAAAAACTTCATATGTCATTCTATTACTTTCCTCATATGTACTCCATGGTATCGGAGGAAATAATAACTTCATATGTCACCCTAGTACTTTCCTCATATTTACTCCATGGTATAGGAGGAAATAATAACTTCATATGTCATTCTAGTACTTTCCTCATATGTACTCCATGGTATGGGAGGAAATAATAACTTCATATGTCATTCTAGTACTTTCCTCATATGTACTCCATGGTATGTGAGGAAATAATAACTTCATATGTCATTCTAGTACTTTCCTCATATTTACTCCAAGGCATGGGAGGAATTAATAACGTCATATGTCATTCTAGTACTTTCCTCATATGTACTGCATGGTATGGGGGGAGATAATAATTTCATACGTCATTCTAGTACTTTCCTCATATGTACTCCATGGTATGGGAGGAAATAATAACTTCATATGTCATTCTAGTACTTTCCTCATATGTACTCCATGGAATGGGAGGAAATAATAACTTCATATGTCATTCTAGTACTTTCCTCATATGTACTCCATGGTATGGGAGGAAATAATAACTTCATATGTCATTCTACTATTTTCCTCATATGTACTCCATACTATGGGAGGAAATAATAACTTCATATGTCATTCTAGTACTTTCCTCATATGTACTCCATGGTATGGGAGGAAATAATAACTTCATATGCCATTCTAGTACTTTCCTCATATGTACTCCATGGTAATGGAGTAAATAACATCATAGGTTATTCTAGTACTTTCCTCATATGTACTCCATGCATGGGAGGAAATAATAACCTCATATGTCATTCTAGTACTTTCCTCATATGTACTCCACGTTATGAAAGGAGATGAATTCATATGTAATTATATTATTTTCTTCGTATGTACTCCACACTATGAGAAGAAATAACGTCTTATGTCATTCCAGTACATTCCTCATATGTACTCCATGGTACGGGAGGAAATAATAACTTCATATGTGATTCTAGTACTTTCGGCAGATGTACTCCATGCTATGAGAGGAAATCACTTCTTATGTCATTCTAGTACTTTCCTCGTGTATACTCCATGCTATCAGAGGAAATAATAACTTCATATGTCATTCTAGTACTTTCCTCATATGTACTCAATGATATAGGAGGAAATACAAACTTCATATGTCCTTCTAGTACTTTCCTTAGATTTACTCCATGGTATGGAGGAAATAATAACTTCATATGTCATTCTAGTACTTTCCTCATATGTACTCCATGGTATGGGAGGAAATAATAACTTCATATGTCATTCTAGTACTTTCTTGGTGTGTACACTATGTTATGGGAGGAAATAATAACTTCATATGTCATTCTAGTACTTTCCTCATATGTACTCCATGGTATGGGAGGAAAACATAACCTCATATGTCATTCCAGTACTTTCCTCATATGTAATTCATGGTACGAGAGGATATAATAACCTCATATGTCATTCCAGTACTTTCCTCATATGTACTCCATGGTACAGGAGGAAATAATACCCTCATATGTCATTCTAGTACTTTCTTCATATGTACTCCATGGCATGGGAGGAAATAATAACTTCATATGTCATTCTAGTACTTTCCTCAAATGTACTCAACGCTCTGAGAGGAGATAAACTGACATCTAATTTAGTATTTTCCTCATATGTACTCCACGCTATGAGAGGAAATAACGTCATATGTCATTCCAGTACTTTCCTCATAAGTACTCCATGGTACGGGAGGAAACAATTACTTCATATGTCATTCTAGTACTTTCCTCATATGTTCTCCATGGTATGGGACTAAATAATAACTTCATATGTCATTCTAGTACTTTCCTCATATGTACTCCATGGTACGGGAGGAAATAATAACTTCATATGTTATCCTAGTACTTTCCTCATATTTACCCCATGGTATAGGAGGAAATAATATCTTCATATGTCATTCTAGTACTTTCCTCATATGTACTACATGGTATGGGAGAAAATAATAACTTCATATGTGATTCTAATACTTTCCTCATATGAACTCCATGGTATGGGAGGAAATAATAAATTCATATGTCATTCTAGCACTTTCCTCATTCGTACTCCAAGGCATGGGAGGAATTAATAACTTCATATGTCATTCTAGTACTTTCCTTATATGTACTCCATGGTATGGCGGGAAATAATAACTTCATATGTCATTCTAGTACTTTCCTCATATGTACTCCATGGTATGGGAGGAAATAATAACTTCATATATCATTCTAGTACTATCCTCATATGTAATCCATGGAATGGGTGGAAATAATAACTTCATATGTCATTCTAGTACCTTCCTCATATGTACTCCATGGTATGGGAGGAAATGATAACTTCATATATCATTCTAGTATTTCCTCATATGTACTCCATGGTATGGGAGGAAATAATAACTTCATATGTCATTCTAGTACTTTCCTCATATGTACTCCATGGTATGGGAGGAAATAATAACTTCATATGCCATTCTAGTACTTTCCTCATATGTACTCCATGGTATGGGAGGAAATAACCTCATAGGTCATTCTAGTACTTTCCTCATATGTACTCCATGGCATGGGAGGAAATAATAACCTCATATGTCATTCTAGTACTTTCCTCATATGTACTCCACGCTATGAGAGGAGATAAATTCATATGTAATTATATTATTTTCCTCGTATGTACTCCACGCTATAAGAGGAAATAATGTCATATGTCATTCCAGTACTTTCCTCATATGTACTCCATGGTATGGGAGGAAATAATAACTTCATATGTCATTCTAGTACTTTCCTCAGATATACTCCACGCTATGAGAGGAAATAACTTCATATGTCATTCTAGTACTTTCCTCATATATACTCCATGCTATCAGAGGAAATAATAACTTCATATGTCATTCTAGTACTTTCCTCATATGTACTCAATGATATAGGAGGAAATAATAACTTCATATGTCATTCTAGTACTTTCCTCAGATTTACTCCATTGTATGGGAGGAAATAATAACTTCATATGTCATTCTAGTACTTTCCTCATGTGTACTCCATGGTATGGGAGGAAATAATAACTTCATATGTCATTCTAGTACTTTCCTCATGTGTACTCCATGGTATGGGAAGAAATAATAACTTCATATGTCATTCTAGTACTTTCTTGGTGTGTACTCCATGGTATGGGAGGAAATAATAACTTCATATGTCATTCTAGCACTTTCCTCATATGTACTCCATTGTATGGGAGGAAATAATAACTTCATATGTCATTCTAGTACTTTACTCATCTGTACCCATGGAATGGGAGGAAATAATAACCTCATATGTCATTCTAGTACTTTCCTCATATGTACTCCATGGTATGGGAGGAAAACAAAACTTCATATGTCATTCCAGTACTTTCCTCATATGAACTTCATGGTACGAGAGGAAATAATAACCTCATATGTCATTTCAGTACTTTCCGCATATGTACTCCATGGTACAGGAGGAAATAATAACCTCATATGTCATTCTAGTACTTTCCTCATATGTACTCCACGCTATGAGAGGAGATAAATTCATATGTAATTCTAGTATTTTCCTCGTATGTGCTCCACGCTATGAGAGGAAATAACGTCATATGTCATTCCAGTACTTTCGTCATAAGTACGTCTGGGTACGGGAGGAAATAATTACTTCATATGTCATTCTACTACTTTCCCCAGATGTACTCCACACTATGAGAGGAAATAATAACTTCATATGTCATTCTAGTACTTTCCTCATATGTACTCCATGGTATGGGACTAAATAATAACTTCATATGTCATTCTAGTACTTTCCTCATATGTACTCCATGGTACGGGAGGAAAACGCTTCATATGTCATTCTAGTACTTTCCTCATATGTACTCCATGGAATGGGAGGAAATAATAACTTTGTATGTCATTCTAGTACTTTCCTCATATGTACTCCATGGCATGGGAGGAAATAATAACTTCATATGTCATTCTAGTACTTTCCTCATATGTACTCCATGGTATGAGAGGAAATAATAACTTCATATGTCATTCAAGTACTTTCCTCATATGTACTCCATGGTATGGGAGGAAATAATAACTTCATATGCCATTCTAGTACTTTCCTCATATGTACTCCATGGTATGGGAGGAAATAACCTCATAGGTCATTCTAGTACTTTCCTCATATGTACTCCACGCTATGAGAGGAGATAAATTCATATGTAATTATATTATTTTCCTCGTATGTACTCCACGCTATGAGGAAATAACGTCATATGTCATTCCAGTACTTTCCTCATATGTACTCCATGGTACGGGAGGAAATAATAACTTCATATGTCATTCTAGTACTTTCCTCAGATATACTCTATGCTATGAGAGGAAATAATAACTACATATGTCATTCTAGTACTTTCCTCATATACACTCGATGCTATCAGAGGAAATAATAACTTCATATGTCATTCTACTACTTTCCTCATATGTACTCAATGATATAGGATGAAATAATAACTTCATATGTCATTCTAGTACTTTCCTCAGATTTCCTCCATTGTATGGGAGGAAATAATAACTTCATATGTCATTCTTGTACTTTCCTCATGTGTACGCCATGGTATGGGAGGAAATAATAACTTCATATGTCATTCTAGTTCTTTCCTCGTGTGTACTCCATGGTATGGGTGGAAATAATAACTTCAAATGTCATTCTAGTACTTTCCTCATATGTACTCCATAGTATGGGAGGAAATAATAACTTCATATGTCATTTTAGTACTTTACTTATCTGCACCCATGGAACGGGAGGAAATAATAACCTCATATGTCATTCTAGTACTTTCCTCATATGTACTCCATGGCATGGGAGGAAATAATAACTTCATATGTCATTCTAGTACTTTCCTCATCTGTACTCCATGGTATGGGAGGAAATAATAACTTCATATGTCATTGTAGTACTTTCCTTATATGTACTCCATGGTATGGAAGGAAATAATAACTTCATATGTCATTCCAGTACTTTCCTCATATGTACTCCATGGCATGGGAGGAAATAATAACTTCATATGTCATTCTAGTACTTTCCTCATATGTACTCCATGGTATGGGAGGAAATAATAACTTCATATGTCATTCTAGTACTTTCCTCATATGTACTCCATGGTATGGGAGGAAATAATAACTTCATTTGTCAATCTAGTGCTTTCCTCATATGTACTCAATGGTATGGGAGGAAATAATAACTTCATATGTCATTCTACTATTTTCCTCATGTGTACTCCATGGTATGGGAGGAAATAATAACTTAATTTGTCATTCTAGTACTTTCCTCATATGTACTCCATGGTATGGGAGGAAATAATAACTTCATATGTCATTCTACTATTTTCCTCATATATACTCCATGGTATGGGAGGAAATAATAACATCATATGTCATTCTCGTACTTTACACATATGTACTCCATGGTACGGGTGGAAATAATAACTTCATATGTCATTCTAGTACTTTCCTCATATGTACTCCATGGTATGGGAGGAAATAATAACTTCATATGTCATTCTAGTACTTTCCTCATATGTACTCCATGGTATGGGAGGAAAACAACCTCATATGTCATTCCAGTACTTTCCTCATATGTACTCCATAGTATAGGAGGAAATAATACTCTTATATGTCATTGTAGTACTTTCCTCATATGTACTCCATGGCATGGGAGGAAATAATAACTTCATATGTCATTCTAGTACTTTCCTCATATGTACTCCATGGCATGGGAGGAAATAATAACTTCATATGTCATTCTAGTACTTTCCTCATATGTACTCCATGGTATGGGGAGGAAATAATAACTTCATATGTCATTCGAGTACTTTCCTCATGTGTACTCCATGGTATGGGAGGAAATAATAACTTCATATGTCATTCTACTATTTTCCTAATATGTACTACATGGTATGGGAGGAAATAATAACATTATATGTCATTCTTGTACTTTACACATATGTACTCCATGGTTTGGGAGGAAATAATAACTTCATATGTCATTCTAGTACTTTCCTCATATGTACTCCATGGTATGGGAGGAAATAATAACTTCATATGTCTTTCTAGTAATTTCCTCATATGTACTCCATGGTATGGGACTAAATAATAACTTCATGTGTCATTCTAGTACATTCCTCATATGTACTCCATGGTACGGGAGGAAAAAACTTCATATGTCATTCTAGTACTTTCCTCATATGTACTCCAAGGTAGGGGAGGAAATAATAACTTCATATGTCATTCTTGTACTTTCCTCATATGTACTCCATGGTATGTGAGGAAATAATAACTCCATATGTCTTTCTAGTAATTTCCTCATATGTACTTCATGGTATGGGACTAAATAATAACTTTGTGTCATTCTATACATTCCTCATATGTACTCCATGGTACGGGAGGAGAAAACTTCATATGTCATTCTAGTAATTTCCTCATATGTACTCCAAGGTAGGGGAGGAAATAATAAGTTCATATCTCATTCTACTACTTTCCTCAGATGTACTCCACGCTATGAGAGGAAATAATAACTTCATATGTCATTCTAGTACTTTCCTCATATGTACTCCATGGTACGGGAGGGAAAAAAATCATATGTCATTCTAGTACTTTCCTCATATGTACTCCATGGTATGGGAGGAAATAATAACTTCATATGTCATCCTAGTACTTTCCTCATATGGCCTCCATGGTATATGAGGAAATAATAACTTCATATGTCATTCTAGTACTTTCCTCATATGTACTCCATGGTATGGGAGGAAATAATAACTTCATATGTCATTCTAGTACTTTCCTCATATGTACTCCGTGGTATGGGAGGAAATAATAACTTCATATGTCATTCTAGTACTTTCCTCATATGTACTACATGGCATGGGAGGAATTAATAACTTCATATGTTATTCTAGTACTTTCCTCATATGTACTCCATGGTATGGGAGGAAATAATAACTTCATATGTCATTCTAGTACTTTCCTCATATGTACTCCATGGTATGTGAGGAAATAATAACTTCATATGTCATTCTAGTACTTTCCTCATATGTACTCCATGGCATGGGAGGAAATAATAACTTCATATGTCATTCTAGTACTTTCCTCATATGTACTCCATGGTATGGGAGGAAATAACTTCATATGTCATTCTAGTACTTTCCTCATATGTACTCCATGGTATGGGAGGAAATAATAACTTCCTATGTCATTCTAGTACTTTCCTCATATGTACTCCATGGAATGGGAGGAAATAATAACTTCATATGTCATTCTAGTACTTTCCTCATATGTACTCCATGGTATGGGAGGAAATAATAACTTCATATGTCATTCTAGTACTTTCCTCATATGTACTCCATGGTATGGGAGGAAATAACTTCATATGTCATTCTAGTACTTTCCTCATATGTACTCCATGGTATGGGAGGAAATAATAACTTCATATGTCATTCTAGTACTTTCCTCATATGTACTCCATGGTATGGGAGGAAATAATAACTTCATATGTCATTCTAGTACTTTCCTCATATGTACTCCATGGTATGGGAGGAAATAATAACCTCATATGTCATTCTAGTACTTTCCTCATATGTACTCCATGGTATGGGAGGAAATAATAACTTCATATGTCATTCTAGTACTTTCCTCATATGTACTCCATGGTATGGGAGGAAATAATAACTTCATATGTCATTCTAGTACTTTCCTCATATGTAATCCATGGTAGATGAGGAAATAATAACTTCATATGTCATTCTAGCACTTTCCTCATATGTACTCCATGGTATGGGAGGAAATAATAACTTCATATGTCATTCTAGTACTTTCCTCATATGTACTCCATGGTATGGGAGGAAATAATAACTTCATATGTCATTCTAGTACTTTCCTCATATGTACTCCATGGTATGGGAGGAAATAATAACTTCATATGTCATTCTAGTACTTTCCTCATCTGTACTCCATGGTATGGGAGGAAATAATAACTTCATATGTCATTCTAGTACTTTCCTCATATGTACTCCATGGTATGGGAGGAAATAATAACTTCATATGTCATTCTAGTACTTTCCTCATATGTACTCCATGGTATGGGAGGAAATAATAACTTCATATGTCATTCTAGTACTTTCCTCATATGTACTCCATGGTATGGGAGGAAATAATAACTTCATATGTCATTCTAGTACTTTCCTCATATGTACTCCATGGTATGGGAGGAAATAATAACTTCATATGTCATTCTAGTACTTTCCTCATATGTACTCCATGGTATGGGAGGAAATAATAACTTCATATGTCATTCTAGTACTTTCCTCATATGTACTCCATGGTATGAAGAACAATAACTCATGTCATGTCAATCTTCTTCTTTATGTACTCCTTGGTACAGGAGGAAATAATAACTTCATATGTCATTCTAGTACTTTCCTCATATGTACTCCATGGTATGGGAGGAAATAATAACTTCATATGTCATTCTAGTACTTTCCTCATATGTACTCCATGGTATGGGAGGAAATAATAACTTCATATGTCATTCTAGTACTTTCCTCATATGTACTCCATGGTATGGGAGGAAATAATAACTTCATATGTCATTCTAGTACTTTCCTCATATGTACTCCATGGTATGGGAGGAAATAATAACTTCATATGTCATTCTAGTACTTTCCTCATATGTACTCCATGGTATGGGAGGAAATAATAACTTCATATGTCATTCTAGTACTTTCCTCATATGTACTCCATGGTATGGGAGGAAATAATAACTTCATATGTCATTCTAGTACTTTCCTCATATGTACTCCATGGTATGGGAGGAAATAATAACTTCATATGTCATTCTAGTACTTTCCTCATATGTACTCCATGGTATGGGAGGAAATAATAACTTCATATGTCATTCTAGTACTTTCCTCATATGTACTCCATGGTATGGGAGGAAATAATAACTTCATATGTCATTCTAGTACTTTCCTCATATGTACTCCATGGTATGGGAGGAAATAATAACTTCATATGTCATTCTAGTACTTTCCTCATATGTACTCCATGGTATGGGAGGAAATAATAACTTCATATGTCATTCTAGTACTTTCCTCATATGTACTCCATGGTATGGGAGGAAATAATAACTTCATATGTCATTCTAGTACTTTCCTCATATGTACTCCATGGTATGGGAGGAAATAATAACTTCATATGTCATTCTAGTACTTTCCTCATATGTACTCCATGGTATGGGAGGAAATAATAACTTCATATGTCATTCTAGTACTTTCCTCATATGTACTCCATGGTATGGGAGGAAATAATAACTTCATATGTCATTCTAGTACTTTCCTCATATGTACTCCATGGTATGGGAGGAAATAATAACTTCATATGTCATTCTAGTACTTTCCTCATATGTACTCCATGGTATGGGAGGAAATAATAACTTCATATGTCATTCTAGTACTTTCCTCATATGTACTCCATGGTATGGGAGGAAATAATAACTTCATATGTCATTCTAGTACTTTCCTCATATGTACTCCATGGTATGGGAGGAAATAATAACTTCATATGTCATTCTAGTACTTTCCTCATATGTACTCCATGGTATGGGAGGAAATAATAACTTCATATGTCATTCTAGTACTTTCCTCATATGTACTCCATGGTATGGGAGGAAATAATAACTTCATATGTCATTCTAGTACTTTCCTCATATGTACTCCATGGTATGGGAGGAAATAATAACTTCATATGTCATTCTAGTACTTTCCTCATATGTACTCCATGGTATGGGAGGAAATAATAACTTCATATGTCATTCTAGTACTTTCCTCATATGTACTCCATGGTATGGGAGGAAATAATAACTTCATATGTCATTCTAGTACTTTCCTCATATGTACTCCATGGTATGGGAGGAAATAATAACTTCATATGTCATTCTAGTACTTTCCTCATATGTACTCCATGGTATGGGAGGAAATAATAACTTCATATGTCATTCTAGTACTTTCCTCATATGTACTCCATGGTATGGGAGGAAATAATAACTTCATATGTCATTCTAGTACTTTCCTCATATGTACTCCATGGTATGGGAGGAAATAATAACTTCATATGTCATTCTAGTACTTTCCTCATATGTACTCCATGGTATGGGAGGAAATAATAACTTCATATGTCATTCTAGTACTTTCCTCATATGTACTCCATGGTATGGGAGGAAATAATAACTTCATATGTCATTCTAGTACTTTCCTCATATGTACTCCATGGTATGGGAGGAAATAATAACTTCATATGTCATTCTAGTACTTTCCTCATATGTACTCCATGGTATGGGAGGAAATAATAACTTCATATGTCATTCTAGTACTTTCCTCATATGTACTCCATGGTATGGGAGGAAATAATAACTTCATATGTCATTCTAGTACTTTCCTCATATGTACTCCATGGTATGGGAGGAAATAATAACTTCATATGTCATTCTAGTACTTTCCTCATATGTACTCCATGGTATGGGAGGAAATAATAACTTCATATGTCATTCTAGTACTTTCCTCATATGTACTCCATGGTATGGGAGGAAATAATAACTTCATATGTCATTCTAGTACTTTCCTCATATGTACTCCATGGTATGGGAGGAAATAATAACTTCATATGTCATTCTAGTACTTTCCTCATATGTACTCCATGGTATGGGAGGAAATAATAACTTCATATGTCATTCTAGTACTTTCCTCATATGTACTCCATGGTATGGGAGGAAATAATAACTTCATATGTCATTCTAGTACTTTCCTCATATGTACTCCATGGTATGGAGGAAATAATAACTTCATATGTCATTCTAGTACTTTCCTCATATGTACTCCATGGCATGGGAGGAAATAATAACTTCATATGTCATTCTAGTACTTTCCTCATATGTACTCCATGGTATGGGAGGAAATAATAACTTCATATGTCATTCTAGTACTTTCCTCATATGTACTCCATGGTATGGGAGGAAATAATAACTTCATATGTCATTCTAGTACTTTCCTCATATGTACTCCATGGTATGGGAGGAAATAATAACTTCATATGTCATTCTAGTACTTTCCTCATATGTACTCCATGGTATGGGAGGAAATAATAACTTCATATGTCATTCTAGTACTTTCCTCATATGTACTCCATGGTATGGGAGGAAATAATAACTTCATATGTCATTCTAGTACTTTCCTCATATGTACTCCATGGTATGGGAGGAAATAATAACTTCATATGTCATTCTAGTACTTTCCTCATATGTACTCCATGGTATGGGAGGAAATAATAACTTCATATGTCATTTTAGTACTTTCCTTTTTTTCCCGGGGGGGAAAAAAATTTTTTTTTTTTCC
>NC_056743.1:1424784928-1424824928 GCF_019279795.1 Protopterus annectens
GGGAGGAAATAATAACTTCATATGTCATTCTAGTACTTTCCTCATATGTACTCCATGGTATGGGGAGGAAATAATAACTTCATATGTCATTCTAGTACTTTCCTCATATGTACTCCATGGTATGGGAGGAAATAATAACTTCATATGTCATTCTAGTACTTTCCTCATATGTACTCCATGGTATGGGAGGAAATAATAACTTCATATGTCATTCTAGTACTTTCCTCATATGTACTCCATGGTATGGGAGGAAATAATAACTTCATATGTCATTCTAGTACTTTCCTCATATGTACTCCATGGTATGGGAGGAAATAATAACTTCATATGTCATTCTAGTACTTTCCTCATATGTACTCCATGGTATGGGAGGAAATAATAACTTCATATGTCATTCTAGTACTTTCCTCATATGTACTCCATGGTATGGGAGGAAATAATAACTTCATATGTCATTCTAGTACTTTCCTCATATGTACTCCATGGTATGGGAGGAAATAATAACTTCATATGTCATTCTAGTACTTTCCTCATATGTACTCCATGGTATGGGAGGAAATAATAACTTCATATGTCATTCTAGTACTTTCCTCATATGTACTCCATGGTATGGGAGGAAATAATAACTTCATATGTCATTCTAGTACTTTCCTCATATGTACTCCATGGTATGGGAGGAAATAATAACTTCATATGTCATTCTAGTACTTTCCTCATATGTACTCCATGGTATGGGAGGAAATAATAACTTCATATGTCATTCTAGTACTTTCCTCATATGTACTCCATGGTATGGGAGGAAATAATAACTTCATATGTCATTCTAGTACTTTCCTCATATGTACTCCATGGTATGGGAGGAAATAATAACTTCATATGTCATTCTAGTACTTTCCTCATATGTACTCCATGGTATGGGAGGAAATAATAACTTCATATGTCATTCTAGTACTTTCCTCATATGTACTCCATGGTATGGGAGGAAATAATAACTTCATATGTCATTCTAGTACTTTCCTCATATGTACTCCATGGTATGGGAGGAAATAATAACTTCATATGTCATTCTAGTACTTTCCTCATATGTACTCCATGGTATGGGAGGAAATAATAACTTCATATGTCATTCTAGTACTTTCCTCATATGTACTCCATGGTATGGGAGGAAATAATAACTTCATATGTCATTCTAGTACTTTCCTCATATGTACTCCATGGTATGGGAGGAAATAATAACTTCATATGTCATTCTAGTACTTTCCTCATATGTACTCCATGGTATGGGAGGAAATAATAACTTCATATGTCATTCTAGTACTTTCCTCATATGTACTCCATGGTATGGGAGGAAATAATAACTTCATATGTCATTCTAGTACTTTCCTCATATGTACTCCATGGTATGGGAGGAAATAATAACTTCATATGTCATTCTAGTACTTTCCTCATATGTACTCCATGGTATGGGAGGAAATAATAACTTCATATGTCATTCTAGTACTTTCCTCATATGTACTCCATGGTATGGGAGGAAATAATAACTTCATATGTCATTCTAGTACTTTCCTCATATGTACTCCATGGTATGGGAGGAAATAATAACTTCATATGTCATTCTAGTACTTTCCTCATATGTACTCCATGGTATGGGAGGAAATAATAACTTCATATGTCATTCTAGTACTTTCCTCATATGTACTCCATGGTATGGGAGGAAATAATAACTTCATATGTCATTCTAGTACTTTCCTCATATGTACTCCATGGTATGGGAGGAAATAATAACTTCATATGTCATTCTAGTACTTTCCTCATATGTACTCCATGGTATGGGAGGAAATAATAACTTCATATGTCATTCTAGTACTTTCCTCATATGTACTCCATGGTATGGGAGGAAATAATAACTTCATATGTCATTCTAGTACTTTCCTCATATGTACTCCATGGTATGGGAGGAAATAATAACTTCATATGTCATTCTAGTACTTTCCTCATATGTACTCCATGGTATGGGAGGAAATAATAACTTCATATGTCATTCTAGTACTTTCCTCATATGTACTCCATGGTATGGGAGGAAATAATAACTTCATATGTCATTCTAGTACTTTCCTCATATGTACTCCATGGTATGGGAGGAAATAATAACTTCATATGTCATTCTAGTACTTTCCTCATATGTACTCCATGGTATGGGAGGAAATAATAACTTCATATGTCATTCTAGTACTTTCCTCATATGTACTCCATGGTATGGGAGGAAATAATAACTTCATATGTCATTCTAGTACTTTCCTCATATGTACTCCATGGTATGGGAGGAAATAATAACTTCATATGTCATTCTAGTACTTTCCTCATATGTACTCCATGGTATGGGAGGAAATAATAACTTCATATGTCATTCTAGTACTTTCCTCATATGTACTCCATGGTATGGGAGGAAATAATAACTTCATATGTCATTCTAGTACTTTCCTCATATGTACTCCATGGTATGGGAGGAAATAATAACTTCATATGTCATTCTAGTACTTTCCTCATATGTACTCCATGGTATGGGAGGAAATAATAACTTCATATGTCATTCTAGTACTTTCCTCATATGTACTCCATGGTATGGGAGGAAATAATAACTTCATATGTCATTCTAGTACTTTCCTCATATGTACTCCATGGTATGGGAGGAAATAATAACTTCATATGTCATTCTAGTACTTTCCTCATATGTACTCCATGGTATGGGAGGAAATAATAACTTCATATGTCATTCTAGTACTTTCCTCATATGTACTCCATGGTATGGGAGGAAATAATAACTTCATATGTCATTCTAGTACTTTCCTCATATGTACTCCATGGTATGGGAGGAAATAATAACTTCATATGTCATTCTAGTACTTTCCTCATATGTACTCCATGGTATGGGAGGAAATAATAACTTCATATGTCATTCTAGTACTTTCCTCATATGTACTCCATGGTATGGGAGGAAATAATAACTTCATATGTCATTCTAGTACTTTCCTCATATGTACTCCATGGTATGGGAGGAAATAATAACTTCATATGTCATTCTAGTACTTTCCTCATATGTACTCCATGGTATGGGAGGAAATAATAACTTCATATGTCATTCTAGTACTTTCCTCATATGTACTCCATGGTATGGGAGGAAATAATAACTTCATATGTCATTCTAGTACTTTCCTCATATGTACTCCATGGTATGGGAGGAAATAATAACTTCATATGTCATTCTAGTACTTTCCTCATATGTACTCCATGGTATGGGAGGAAATAATAACTTCATATGTCATTCTAGTACTTTCCTCATATGTACTCCATGGTATGGGAGGAAATAATAACTTCATATGTCATTCTAGTACTTTCCTCATATGTACTCCATGGTATGGGAGGAAATAATAACTTCATATGTCATTCTAGTACTTTCCTCATATGTACTCCATGGTATGGGAGGAAATAATAACTTCATATGTCATTCTAGTACTTTCCTCATATGTACTCCATGGTATGGGAGGAAATAATAACTTCATATGTCATTCTAGTACTTTCCTCATATGTACTCCATGGTATGGGAGGAAATAATAACTTCATATGTCATTCTAGTACTTTCCTCATATGTACTCCATGGTATGGGAGGAAATAATAACTTCATATGTCATTCTAGTACTTTCCTCATATGTACTCCATGGTATGGGAGGAAATAATAACTTCATATGTCATTCTAGTACTTTCCTCATATGTACTCCATGGTATGGGAGGAAATAATAACTTCATATGTCATTCTAGTACTTTCCTCATATGTACTCCATGGTATGGGAGGAAATAATAACTTCATATGTCATTCTAGTACTTTCCTCATATGTACTCCATGGTATGGGGGAAATAATAACTTCATATGTCATTCTAGTACTTTCCTCATATGTACTCCATGGTATGGGAGGAAATAATAACTTCATATGTCATTCTAGTACTTTCCTCATATGTACTCCATGGAATGGGAGGAAATAATAACTTCATATGTCATTCTAGTACTTTCCTCATATGTACTCCATGGTATGGGAGGAAATAATAACTTCATATGTCATTCTAGTACTTTCCTCATATGTACTCCATGGTATGGGAGGAAATAATAACTTCATATGTCATTCTAGTACTTTCCTCATATGTACTCCATGGTATGGGAGGAAATAATAACTTCATATGTCATTCTAGTACTTTCCTCATATGTACTCCATGGTATGGGAGGAAATAATAACTTCATATGTCATTCTAGTACTTTCCTCATATGTACTCCATGGTATGGGAGGAAATAATAACTTCATATGTCATTCTAGTACTTTCCTCATATGTACTCCATGGTATGGGAGGAAATAATAACTTCATATGTCATTCTAGTACTTTCCTCATATGTACTCCATGGTATGGGAGGAAATAATAACTTCATATGTCATTCTAGTACTTTCCTCATATGTACTCCATGGTATGGGAGGAAATAATAACTTCATATGTCATTCTAGTACTTTCCTCATATGTACTCCATGGTATGGGAGGAAATAATAACTTCATATGTCATTCTAGTACTTTCCTCATATGTACTCCATGGTATGGGAGGAAATAATAACTTCATATGTCATTCTAGTACTTTCCTCATATGTACTCCATGGTATGGGAGGAAATAATAACTTCATATGTCATTCTAGTACTTTCCTCATATGTACTCCATGGTATGGGAGGAAATAATAACTTCATATGTCATTCTAGTACTTTCCTCATATGTACTCCATGGTATGGGAGGAAATAATAACTTCATATGTCATTCTAGTACTTTCCTCATATGTACTCCATGGTATGGGAGGAAATAATAACTTCATATGTCATTCTAGTACTTTCCTCATATGTACTCCATGGTATGGGAGGAAATAATAACTTCATATGTCATTCTAGTACTTTCCTCATATGTACTCCATGGTATGGGAGGAAATAATAACTTCATATGTCATTCTAGTACTTTCCTCATATGTACTCCATGGTATGGGAGGAAATAATAACTTCATATGTCATTCTAGTACTTTCCTCATATGTACTCCATGGTATGGGAGGAAATAATAACTTCATATGTCATTCTAGTACTTTCCTCATATGTACTCCATGGTATGGGAGGAAATAATAACTTCATATGTCATTCTAGTACTTTCCTCATATGTACTCCATGGTATGGGAGGAAATAATAACTTCATATGTCATTCTAGTACTTTCCTCATATGTACTCCATGGTATGGGAGGAAATAATAACTTCATATGTCATTCTAGTACTTTCCTCATATGTACTCCATGGTATGGGAGGAAATAATAACTTCATATGTCATTCTAGTACTTTCCTCATATGTACTCCATGGTATGGGAGGAAATAATAACTTCATATGTCATTCTAGTACTTTCCTCATATGTACTCCATGGTATGGGAGGAAATAATAACTTCATATGTCATTCTAGTACTTTCCTCATATGTACTCCATGGTATGGGAGGAAATAATAACTTCATATGTCATTCTAGTACTTTCCTCATATGTACTCCATGGTATGGGAGGAAATAATAACTTCATATGTCATTCTAGTACTTTCCTCATATGTACTCCATGGTATGGGAGGAAATAATAACTTCATATGTCATTCTAGTACTTTCCTCATATGTACTCCATGGTATGGGAGGAAATAATAACTTCATATGTCATTCTAGTACTTTCCTCATATGTACTCCATGGTATGGGAGGAAATAATAACTTCATATGTCATTCTAGTACTTTCCTCATATGTACTCCATGGTATGGGAGGAAATAATAACTTCATATGTCATTCTAGTACTTTCCTCATATGTACTCCATGGTATGGGAGGAAATAATAACTTCATATGTCATTCTAGTACTTTCCTCATATGTACTCCATGGTATGGGAGGAAATAATAACTTCATATGTCATTCTAGTACTTTCCTCATATGTACTCCATGGTATGGGAGGAAATAATAACTTCATATGTCATTCTAGTACTTTCCTCATATGTACTCCATGGTATGGGAGGAAATAATAACTTCATATGTCATTCTAGTACTTTCCTCATATGTACTCCATGGTATGGGAGGAAATAATAACTTTATATGTCATTCTAGTACTTTCCTCATATGTACTCCATGGTATGGCAGGAAATAATAACTTTATATGTCATTCTAGTACTTTCCTCGTACTTTTCTCATATGTACTCCTTGGTACGGGTGGAAATAATAACTTCATATGTCATTCTAGTACTTTCCTCATATGTACTCCATGGTATGGGAGGAAATAATAACTTCATATGTCATTCTAGTACTTTCCTCATATGTACTCCATGGTATGGGAGGAAATAATAACTTCATATGTCATTCTAGTACTTTCCTCATATGTACTCCATGGTATGGGAGGAAATAATAACTTCATATGTCATTCTAGTACTTTCCTCATATGTACTCCATGGTATGGGAGGAAATAATAACTTCATATGTCATTCTAGTACTTTCCTCATATGTACTCCATGGTATGGGAGGAAATAATAACTTCATATGTCATTCTAGTACTTTCCTCATATGTACTCCATGGTATGGGAGGAAATAATAACTTCATATGTCATTCTAGTACTTTCCTCATATGTACTCCATGGTATGGGAGGAAATAATAACTTCATATGTCATTCTAGTACTTTCCTCATATGTACTCCATGGTATGGGAGGAAATAATAACTTCATATGTCATTCTAGTACTTTCCTCATATGTACTCCATGGTATGGGAGGAAATAATAACTTCATATGTCATTCTAGTACTTTCCTCATATGTACTCCATGGTATGGGAGGAAATAATAACTTCATATGTCATTCTAGTACTTTCCTCATATGTACTCCATGGTATGGGAGGAAATAATAACTTCATATGTCATTCTAGTACTTTCCTCATATGTACTCCATGGTATGGGAGGAAATAATAACTTCATATGTCATTCTAGTACTTTCCTCATATGTACTCCATGGTATGGGAGGAAATAATAACTTCATATGTCATTCTAGTACTTTCCTCATATGTACTCTGTGGTATGGGAGGAAATAATAACTTCATATGTCATTCTAGTACTTTCCTCATATGTACTCCATGGTATGGGAGGAAATAATAACTTCATATGTCATTCTAGTACTTTCCTCATATGTACTCCATGGTATGGGAGGAAATAATAACTTCATATGTCATTCTAGTACTTTCCTCATATGTACTCCATGGTATGGGAGGAAATAATAACTTCATATGTCATTCTAGTACTTTCCTCATATGTACTCCATGGTATGGGAGGAAATAATAACTTCATATGTCATTCTAGTACTTTCCTCATATGTACTCCATGGTATGGGAGGAAATAATAACTTCATATGTCATTCTAGTACTTTCCTCATATGTACTCCATGGTATGGGAGGAAATAATAACTTCATATGTCATTCTAGTACTTTCCTCATATGTACTCCATGGTATGGGAGGAAATAATAACTTCATATGTCATTCTAGTACTTTCCTCATATGTACTCCATGGTATGGGAGGAAATAATAACTTCATATGTCATTCTAGTACTTTCCTCATATGTACTCCATGGTATGGGAGGAAATAATAACTTCATATGTCATTCTAGTACTTTCCTCATATGTACTCCATGGTATGGGAGGAAATAATAACTTCATATGTCATTCTAGTACTTTCCTCATATGTACTCCATGGTATGGGAGGAAATAATAACTTCATATGTCATTCTAGTACTTTCCTCATATGTACTCCATGGTATGGGAGGAAATAATAACTTCATATGTCATTCTAGTACTTTCCTCATATGTACTCCATGGTATGGGAGGAAATAATAACTTCATATGTCATTCTAGTACTTTCCTCATATGTACTCCATGGTATGGGAGGAAATAATAACTTCATATGTCATTCTAGTACTTTCCTCATATGTACTCCATGGTATGGGAGGAAATAATAACTTCATATGTCATTCTAGTACTTTCCTCATATGTACTCCATGGTATGGGAGGAAATAATAACTTCATATGTCATTCTAGTACTTTCCTCATATGTACTCCATGGTATGGGAGGAAATAATAACTTCATATGTCATTCTAGTACTTTCCTCATATGTACTCCATGGTATGGGAGGAAATAATAACTTCATATGTCATTCTAGTACTTTCCTCATATGTACTCCATGGTATGGGAGGAAATAATAACTTCATATGTCATTCTAGTACTTTCCTCATATGTACTCCATGGTATGGGAGGAAATAATAACTTCATATGTCATTCTAGTACTTTCCTCATATGTACTCCATGGTATGGGAGGAAATAATAACTTCATATGTCATTCTAGTACTTTCCTCATATGTACTCCATGGTATGGGAGGAAATAATAACTTCATATGTCATTCTAGTACTTTCCTCATATGTACTCCATGGTATGGGAGGAAATAATAACTTCATATGTCATTCTAGTACTTTCCTCATATGTACTCCATGGTATGGGAGGAAATAATAACTTCATATGTCATTCTAGTACTTTCCTCATATGTACTCCATGGTATGGGAGGAAATAATAACTTCATATGTCATTCTAGTACTTTCCTCATATGTACTCCATGGTATGGGAGGAAATAATAACTTCATATGTCATTCTAGTACTTTCCTCATATGTACTCCATGGTATGGGAGGAAATAATAACTTCATATGTCATTCTAGTACTTTCCTCATATGTACTCCATGGTATGGGAGGAAATAATAACTTCATATGTCATTCTAGTACTTTCCTCATATGTACTCCATGGTATGGGAGGAAATAATAACTTCATATGTCATTCTAGTACTTTCCTCATATGTACTCCATGGTATGGGAGGAAATAATAACTTCATATGTCATTCTAGTACTTTCCTCATATGTACTCCATGGTATGGGAGGAAATAATAACTTCATATGTCATTCTAGTACTTTCCTCATATGTACTCCATGGTATGGGAGGAAATAATAACTTCATATGTCATTCTAGTACTTTCCTCATATGTACTCCATGGTATGGGAGGAAATAATAACTTCATATGTCATTCTAGTACTTTCCTCATATGTACTCCATGGTATGGGAGGAAATAATAACTTCATATGTCATTCTAGTACTTTCCTCATATGTACTCCATGGTATGGGAGGAAATAATAACTTCATATGTCATTCTAGTACTTTCCTCATATGTACTCCATGGTATGGGAGGAAATAATAACTTCATATGTCATTCTAGTACTTTCCTCATATGTACTCCATGGTATGGGAGGAAATAATAACTTCATATGTCATTCTAGTACTTTCCTCATATGTACTCCATGGTATGGGAGGAAATAATAACTTCATATGTCATTCTAGTACTTTCCTCATATGTACTCCATGGTATGGGAGGAAATAATAACTTCATATGTCATTCTAGTACTTTCCTCATATGTACTCCATGGTATGGGAGGAAATAATAACTTCATATGTCATTCTAGTACTTTCCTCATATGTACTCCATGGTATGGGAGGAAATAATAACTTCATATGTCATTCTAGTACTTTCCTCATATGTACTCCATGGTATGGGAGGAAATAATAACTTCATATGTCATTCTAGTACTTTCCTCATATGTACTCCATGGTATGGGAGGAAATAATAACTTCATATGTCATTCTAGTACTTTCCTCATATGTACTCCATGGTATGGGAGGAAATAATAACTTCATATGTCATTCTAGTACTTTCCTCATATGTACTCCATGGTATGGGAGGAAATAATAACTTCATATGTCATTCTAGTACTTTCCTCATATGTACTCCATGGTATGGGAGGAAATAATAACTTCATATGTCATTCTAGTACTTTCCTCATATGTACTCCATGGTATGGGAGGAAATAATAACTTCATATGTCATTCTAGTACTTTCCTCATATGTACTCCATGGTATGGGAGGAAATAATAACTTCATATGTCATTCTAGTACTTTCCTCATATGTACTCCATGGCATGGGAGGAAATAATAACTTCATATGTCATTCTAGTACTTTCCTCATATGTACTCCATGGTATGGGAGGAAACAGTAACGTCATATGTCATTCTAGTACTTTCCTCATATGTACTCCATGGTATGGAAGGAAATGACTTCATATGTCATTCTAGTACTTTCCTCATATGTACTCCATGGTATGGGAAATAATAACTTCATATGTCATTCTAGTACTTTCCTCATATGTACTCCATGGTATGGGAGGAAATAATAACTTCATATGTCATTCTAGTACTTTCCTCATATGTACTCCATGGTATGGGAGGAAATAATAACTTCATATGTCATTCTAGTACTTTCCTCATATGTACTCCATGGTATGGGAGGAAATAATAACTTCATATGTCATTCTAGTACTTTCCTCATATGTACTCCATGGTATGGGAGGAAATAATAACTTCATATGTCATTCTAGTACTTTCCTCATATGTACTCCATGGTATGGGAGGAAATAATAACTTCATATGTCATTCTAGTACTTTCCTCATATGTACTCCATGGTATGGGAGGAAATAATAACTTCATATGTCATTCTAGTACTTTCCTCATATGTACTCCATGGTATGGGAGGAAATAATAACTTCATATGTCATTCTAGTACTTTCCTCATATGTACTCCATGGTATGGGAGGAAATAATAACTTCATATGTCATTCTAGTACTTTCCTCATATGTACTCCATGGTATGGGAGGAAATAATAACTTCATATGTCATTCTAGTACTTTCCTCATATGTACTCCATGGTATGGGAGGAAATAATAACTTCATATGTCATTCTAGTACTTTCCTCATATGTACTCCATGGTATGGGAGGAAATAATAACTTCATATGTCATTCTAGTACTTTCCTCATATGTACTCCATGGTATGGGAGGAAATAATAACTTCATATGTCATTCTAGTACTTTCCTCATATGTACTCCATGGTATGGGAGGAAATAATAACTTCATATGTCATTCTAGTACTTTCCTCATATGTACTCCATGGTATGGGAGGAAATAATAACTTCATATGTCATTCTAGTACTTTCCTCATATGTACTCCATGGTATGGGAGGAAATAATAACTTCATATGTCATTCTAGTACTTTCCTCATATGTACTCCATGGTATGGGAGGAAATAATAACTTCATATGTCATTCTAGTACTTTCCTCATATGTACTCCATGGTATGGGAGGAAATAATAACTTCATATGTCATTCTAGTACTTTCCTCATATGTACTCCATGGTATGGGAGGAAATAATAACTTCATATGTCATTCTAGTACTTTCCTCATATGTACTCCATGGTATGGGGGGAAATAATAACTTCATATGTCATTCTAGTACTTTCCTCATATGTACTCCATGGTATGGGAGGAAATAATAACTTCATATGTCATTCTAGTACTTTCCTCATATGTACTCCATGGTATGGGAGGAAATAATAACTTCATATGTCATTCTAGTACTTTCCTCATATGTACTCCATGGTATGGGAGGAAATAATAACTTCATATGTCATTCTAGTACTTTCCTCATATGTACTCCATGGTATGGGAGGAAATAATAACTTCATATGTCATTCTAGTACTTTCCTCATATGTACTCCATGGTATGGGAGGAAATAATAACTTCATATGTCATTCTAGTACTTTCCTCATATGTACTCCATGGTATGGGAGGAAATAATAACTTCATATGTCATTCTAGTACTTTCCTCATATGTACTCCATGGTATGGGAGGAAATAATAACTTCATATGTCATTCTAGTACTTTCCTCATATGTACTCCATGGTATGGGAGGAAATAATAACTTCATATGTCATTCTAGTACTTTCCTCATATGTACTCCATGGTATGGGAGGAAATAATAACTTCATATGTCATTCTAGTACTTTCCTCATATGTACTCCATGGTATGGGAGGAAATAATAACTTCATATGTCATTCTAGTACTTTCCTCATATGTACTCCATGGTATGGGAGGAAATAATAACTTCATATGTCATTCTAGTACTTTCCTCATATGTACTCCATGGTATGGGAGGAAATAATAACTTCATATGTCATTCTAGTACTTTCCTCATATGTACTCCATGGTATGGGAGGAAATAATAACTTCATATGTCATTCTAGTACTTTCCTCATATGTACTCCATGGTATGGGAGGAAATAATAACTTCATATGTCATTCTAGTACTTTCCTCATATGTACTCCATGGTATGGGAGGAAATAATAACTTCATATGTCATTCTAGTACTTTCCTCATATGTACTCCATGGTATGGGAGGAAATAATAACTTCATATGTCATTCTAGTACTTTCCTCATATGTACTCCATGGTATGGGAGGAAATAATAACTTCATATGTCATTCTAGTACTTTCCTCATATGTACTCCATGGTATGGGAGGAAATAATAACTTCATATGTCATTCTAGTACTTTCCTCATATGTACTCCATGGTATGGGAGGAAATAATAACTTCATATGTCATTCTAGTACTTTCCTCATATGTACTCCATGGTATGGGAGGAAATAATAACTTCATATGTCATTCTAGTACTTTCCTCATATGTACTCCATGGTATGGGAGGAAATAATAACTTCATATGTCATTCTAGTACTTTCCTCATATGTACTCCATGGTATGGGAGGAAATAATAACTTCATATGTCATTCTAGTACTTTCCTCATATGTACTCCATGGTATGGGAGGAAATAATAACTTCATATGTCATTCTAGTACTTTCCTCATATGTACTCCATGGTATGGGAGGAAATAATAACTTCATATGTCATTCTAGTACTTTCCTCATATGTACTCCATGGTATGGGAGGAAATAATAACTTCATATGTCATTCTAGTACTTTCCTCATATGTACTCCATGGTATGGGAGGAAATAATAACTTCATATGTCATTCTAGTACTTTCCTCATATGTACTCCATGGTATGGGAGGAAATAATAACTTCATATGTCATTCTAGTACTTTCCTCATATGTACTCCATGGTATGGGAGGAAATAATAACTTCATATGTCATTCTAGTACTTTCCTCATATGTACTCCATGGTATGGGAGGAAATAATAACTTCATATGTCATTCTAGTACTTTCCTCATATGTACTCCATGGTATGGGAGGAAATAATAACTTCATATGTCATTCTAGTACTTTCCTCATATGTACTCCATGGTATGGGAGGAAATAATAACTTCATATGTCATTCTAGTACTTTCCTCATATGTACTCCATGGTATGGGAGGAAATAATAACTTCATATGTCATTCTAGTACTTTCCTCATATGTACTCCATGGTATGGGAGGAAATAATAACTTCATATGTCATTCTAGTACTTTCCTCATATGTACTCCATGGTATGGGAGGAAATAATAACTTCATATGTCATTCTAGTACTTTCCTCATATGTACTCCATGGTATGGGAGGAAATAATAACTTCATATGTCATTCTAGTACTTTCCTCATATGTACTCCATGGTATGGGAGGAAATAATAACTTCATATGTCATTCTAGTACTTTCCTCATATGTACTCCATGGTATGGGAGGAAATAATAACTTCATATGTCATTCTAGTACTTTCCTCATATGTACTCCATGGTATGGGAGGAAATAATAACTTCATATGTCATTCTAGTACTTTCCTCATATGTACTCCATGGTATGGGAGGAAATAATAACTTCATATGTCATTCTAGTACTTTCCTCATATGTACTCCATGGTATGGGAGGAAATAATAACTTCATATGTCATTCTAGTACTTTCCTCATATGTACTCCATGGTATGGGAGGAAATAATAACTTCATATGTCATTCTAGTACTTTCCTCATATGTACTCCATGGTATGGGAGGAAATAATAACTTCATATGTCATTCTAGTACTTTCCTCATATGTACTCCATGGTATGGGAGGAAATAATAACTTCATATGTCATTCTAGTACTTTCCTCATATGTACTCCATGGTATGGGAGGAAATAATAACTTCATATGTCATTCTAGTACTTTCCTCATATGTACTCCATGGTATGGGAGGAAATAATAACTTCATATGTCATTCTAGTACTTTCCTCATATGTACTCCATGGTATGGGAGGAAATAATAACTTCATATGTCATTCTAGTACTTTCCTCATATGTACTCCATGGTATGGGAGGAAATAATAACTTCATATGTCATTCTAGTACTTTCCTCATATGTACTCCATGGTATGGGAGGAAATAATAACTTCATATGTCATTCTAGTACTTTCCTCATATGTACTCCATGGTATGGGAGGAAATAATAACTTCATATGTCATTCTAGTACTTTCCTCATATGTACTCCATGGTATGGGAGGAAATAATAACTTCATATGTCATTCTAGTACTTTCCTCATATGTACTCCATGGTATGGGAGGAAATAATAACTTCATATGTCATTCTAGTACTTTCCTCATATGTACTCCATGGTATGGGAGGAAATAATAACTTCATATGTCATTCTAGTACTTTCCTCATATGTACTCCATGGTATGGGAGGAAATAATAACTTCATATGTCATTCTAGTACTTTCCTCATATGTACTCCATGGTATGGGAGGAAATAATAACTTCATATGTCATTCTAGTACTTTCCTCATATGTACTCCATGGTATGGGAGGAAATAATAACTTCATATGTCATTCTAGTACTTTCCTCATATGTACTCCATGGTATGGGAGGAAATAATAACTTCATATGTCATTCTAGTACTTTCCTCATATGTACTCCATGGTATGGGAGGAAATAATAACTTCATATGTCATTCTAGTACTTTCCTCATATGTACTCCATGGTATGGGAGGAAATAATAACTTCATATGTCATTCTAGTACTTTCCTCACATGTACTCCATGGTATGGGAGGAAATAATAACTTCATATGTCATTCTAGTACTTTCCTCATATGTACTCCATGGTATGGGAGGAAATAATAACTTCATATGTCATTCTAGTACTTTCCTCATATGTACTCCATGGTATGGGAGGAAATAATAACTTCATATGTCATTCTAGTACTTTCCTCATATGTACTCCATGGTATGGGAGGAAATAATAACTTCATATGTCATTCTAGTACTTTCCTCATATGTACTCTATGGTATGGGAGGAAATAATAACTTCATATGTCATTCTAGTACTTTCCTCATATGTACTCCATGGTATGGGAGGAAATAATAACTTCATATGTCTTTCTAGTAATTTCCTCATATGTACTCCATGGTATGGGAGGAAATAAACTCATAGGTCATTCTAGTACTTTCCTCATATGTACTCCATGGTAGGGGAGGAAATAATAACTTCATACGTCATGCTAGTACTTTCCTCATATGTACTCCATGGTATAAGAGGAAATAATAACTTCATATGTCATTCTAGTACTTTCCTCATATGTACTCCATGGTATAGGAGGAAATAATAACTTCATATGTCATTCTAGTACTTTCCTCATATGTACTCCATGGTATGGGAGGAAATAATAACTTCATATGTCATTCTAGTACTTTCCTCATATGTACTCCATGGTATGGGAGGAAATAATAACTTCATATGTCATTCTAGTACTTTCCTCATATGTACTCCATGGTATGGGAGGAAATAATAACTTCATATGTCATTCTAGTACTTTCCTCATATGTACTCCATGGTATGGGAGGAAATAATAACTTCATATGTCATTCTAGTACTTTCCTCATATGTACTCCATGGTATGGGAGGAAATAATAACTTCATATGTCATTCTAGTACTTTCCTCATATGTACTCCATGGTATGGGAGGAAATAATAACTTCATATGTCATTCTAGTACTTTCCTCATATGTACTCCATGGTATGGGAGGAAATAATAACTTCATATGTCATTCTAGTACTTTCCTCATATGTACTCCATGGTATGGGAGGAAATAATAACTTCATATGTCATTCTAGTACTTTCCTCATATGTACTCCATGGTATGGGAGGAAATAATAACTTCATATGTCATTCTACTACTTTCCTCATATGTACTCCATGGTATGGGAGGAAATAATAACTTCATATGTCATTCTAGTACTTTCCTCATATGTACTCCATGGTATGGGAGGAAATAATAACTTCATATGTCATTCTAGTACTTTCCTCATATGTACTCCATGGTATGGGAGGAAATAATAACTTCATATGTCATTCTAGTACTTTCCTCATATGTACTCCATGGTATGGGAGGAAATAATAACTTCATATGTCATTCTAGTACTTTCCTCATATGTACTCCATGGTATGGGAGGAAATAATAACTTCATATGTCATTCTAGTACTTTCCTCATATGTACTCCATGGTATGGGAGGAAATAATAACTTCATATGTCATTCTAGTACTTTCCTCATATGTACTCCATGCTATGAGAGGAAATAACTTCATATGTCATTCTAGCACTTTCCCTATATGTACTCCTTGGTATGGGAGGAAATAATAATTTCATATGTCATTCTAGTACATCCTCAGATGTACTTCATGGTATGGGAGGAAATAATAACTTCATATGTCATTCTAGTACTTTCCTCATATGTGCAGTCTGTCTGATGCTACTGTCTTTCTTTTCCTCCTCCTAATCATCTGCATTGGGGAATGATCCTCTACGTGTCCAGTTTCATTAGTACATTTGGCATTTTATGCATAGCTTGTTACTTAATATGAATGTAAACTGCTTTATTTGCAATCTCAGTGCCAGAACAGTTAGGTGTTTTAATGCTGCTGCAAGACTATTCTGTTTACTTCAATTTTTGTTGCACTATAACTACAGATTGTGTTTTTTTTTTATCAATGTGTGCCATTTAATCTGATAATAGCACTGTTTAGAAATACTGCTATCCCTTTCAAAAATTGCAATGTGAATAGAAAACACATCACAAATTTTGCATTAGCTTAACCATCTCCTCTCTAACAAGTAGTCACAGTGAAATTTATGAAACTATTCCATACCTCTTGGAAAAAAGAAGAAGAGAAGCACCTTTGGTATAAACCGTACTTATCAAGTGCTCACTACTTATTATTCAAACATATCTGCTGTTATTATTTCTTAATAAACTCACATTTAGGAAGACTAACCCAAAATGCAAATATAACCAAACTAGGGTGCCACCTTTTAATTATTCAGTGCTTACACAGAAAAGGTAACTGAAACCATTTATTACCAGTGTGGATTCCACCTTGTGGTACTTGTCATTCATATGGTATCAACCACGATTTAAAAACACAGAACAAGTACAATCAGACTAAGTACCACCTTTTAATGAATTGCTCCAACAGGAAATATAACTGATGTGGCTTTCTAAATATGTAGTGTTTGCCCTACATCAAACCTCCTTAATAAATATTTACTAAGGAACTAGGCACTTAGCAAAATCAATTCATTTCAATTAAATGTCCCTCCTATTAGTCAGATGTGCTTGTAATTACAGTTTTACTCTCCCACTCACCTTTTTAATAATGTTCGGGTTACACTATAAGTCAAACTTGTTCTAGACCGAAAAAAAAACAAGAAAACCATATACAATTTAAAAAATATTGCTGGTGTCTTTTTACAATGTATGGTAAATTCACCTGTCTTTCATAAATGTTTACTTGAATCCTAAGTGCTTAACAAGTGCTCTTCGTTTGCATGAGTTTCTCCACCTCATCTGTGCTATGAAATTGGAGTTTGATTTCCATTAAGAAGCTATAGAGAGATTCTGAGTAAAATTATCCATTCCTAGAAAGTGATCGTCTAGAAACCTCTCTCTCTTGATAATAAGAAATATGAGAAACATTTATCTTAATGCTTGTACCGTTAAACAGTGAGCAACTGTGATAGGCCTGTAGCACACATAGGACTAGGTCAGACTCAAAGATCTATCATCTTTCCATAGTCCTTGTGTTTAGTAACTCCCTCGATTGCTTTGCAGCAGTAGTTATGTAGTCCCTTCCTTCTGACTACCCACTCTTCTCAAACCGGTCATACAAAGAAGGACAAAATTCAATGCAGAACAGCTTTAAGGAGGAGGCAGAGAATTCTAGTGACTACCAGGGTGGTCACTCAGTACGCTACACCCCCTATACCATTATAGAAGTAAACAAGACAAAAAGGTGATCCTCAGACATTTTTAAAAAGTTTATCTAATCACATCTGTTTGATGCGGACCATTTTAAGGAGAAGGCAGAGACTTCTAGTGGCTACCGGAATAGCCCCTCACAATACCAGACTCACTTCAGCATCAAAGAAATAAACAAGACAAAAAATTGTGTCTCAGAAGTCTTAAAAAAGACAAAAGGAAGAACACAAAATAAATTATATTATAAAATAATTGGTAGCAAACAAAAAATAAAATGGAATGGACAGCATGCATTTATACTATGAAACCAAGGATGATACAGCAACTTGAAGTTACGTGGAATACTTCACACAGATGTTCTACATTATGTCATCATTCTTGTCTTTACAGCCTTCAAACATGTCTAGGCAGAATGTTAGTCTATTGCTCCAGCTCCCTCGTAGAGGCTTCAGCTAACACTCCTTGACTGAACACTATAGCAAAATCATGCCTGGCCTTACCAGTGCCTTCCAATCTGTACTGCATGATTAAGGTATGAAATACAGACCATATCACTGCATCTTGCAGAGCAACCAATGAAATATCATGAAAAAGTTACTAAGGCATCAGTGCTTCTCTTGCAATAAGCCCTGACAACCCTCTGATGAAATGATTTGTTTGTGAAAATCAGTCTAGTTTATCATGAAGAGGGAGCCAAGAATATGAATTCATTCTCTACATTATTTAGTTTTTGGTACATATTCAAACCCTGCCTTCTAGACTCCATATGTCATAATACCCCTTCATTATTATTTTGTAGATAATGTTTAAAAAACATATAACTTCTGACTCGAACCAACTAAATTCTTCATTTTAGTCAATTACTAGTTCTATTTGTTTGGTTGATATACTTCAGTGTGTTCAATGAATGTTATGATGTTATTAATACCTGTATTTATTATTTTATCCACTGTGTTTTGCTATTTTAGCTTTTTTATACTCAAGTATTTTGCTGAAAAGTAGATTAATACATTGGCAATTGAAATGGAAGTTGAAGCAACAATTTCCATAGCTTTGTTCATAAAAGGTTGTGCCACTCTCTCCTTGTGGAACAGTGAGTAATGATTTGAAAATGCAAGGACTTGCATTTCTAAGAATTTTTTTTTCCAAAGAAAATAACTTTGGGGAATGTGAAACACAGTCTCAAAGCTGATAGTCAGTCAATCTTTCCAAATCAAAATTAAAATCCAAATTACATGTTATAGGAAACACAGGAAAGTGAAATGGGACTGAAGGAGATACATATTACAGGAAACACAGGAAAATGAAAAGGGACTGAAGGAGTTACATTACAGGAAACAGAGGAAAGTGAAAAAGTACTGAAGAAGCTACGTTTCAGGAAACAGAGGAAAGTGAAAAGGGACTTAAGGAGCTACATGTTACAGGAAACATGAGAAAATGAAAATGGACTGAAGGGGCTAAAGTTAAAGGAAGCATGGGAAAAGGAAAAGGGACTGAAGGGGCTAAAGTTAAAGGAAGCATGGGAAAAGGAAAAGGGACTGAAGGGGCTACAAGTTAAAGGAAGCATGGAAAAATAAAAAGGGACTGAAGGGGCTAAAGTTAAAGGAAGCATGGGAAAAGGGACTGAAGGTGCTAAAGTTAAAGGAAGCATGGGAAAAGGAAAAGGGACTGAAGGGGCTACAAGTTAAAGGAAGCATGGGAAAAGGAAAAGGGACTGAAGGGGCTAAAGTTAAAGGAAGCATGGGAAAAGGAAAAGGGACTGAAGGGGCTAAAGTTAAAGGAAGCATGGGAAAAGGAAAAGGGACTGAAGGGGCTACAAGTTAAAGGAAGCATGGGAAAAGGAAAAGGGACTGAAGGGGCTACAAGTTAAAGGAAGCATGGGAAAATGAAAAGGGATTGAAGGGGCTACAAGTTAAAGGAAACATGGGAAAATGAAAAGGGACTGAAGGGGCTACAAGTTAAAGGAAGCATGGGAAAATGAAAAGGGATTGAAGGGGCTACAAGTTAACGGAAGCATGGGAAAATGAAAAGGGACTGAAGGGGCTAAAGTTAAAGGAAGCATGGGAAAAGGAAAAGGGACTGAAGGGGCTAAAGTTAAAGGAAGCATGGAAAAAGGAAAGGGACTGAAGGGGCTACAAGTTAAAGGAAGCATGGGAAAAGGAAAAGGGACTGAAGGGGCTAAAGTTAAAGGAAGCATGGGAAAAGGAAAAGGGACTGAAGGGGCTACATGTTACAGGAAACATGGGAAAATGAAAAGGGACTGAAGGGGCTACAAGTTAAAGGAAGCATGGGAAAAGGAAAAGGGACTGAAGGGGCTAAATGTTACAGGAAACAGAAAAGTGAAAAGGGACTGAAGGAGAAGTAATGATTTTATCCTGAGTAAACTAACCTGTAATATAGTAACACACCAGAGTTAATATTTGTAATTGGCAACTAGATCAGCTGGGAAATAATTTTAGTTTATTAATGGGAAAATTATAAAATGTCTAATGGTAAGAATAAAATGAAAGAACAGTAATCAACTTAAGAAAAAATAAAAAAAACTAATGTATTTATAGACATGAAGTAAATGTACCACATTCATTTTCGGCTAAAGAAAATACTACAGTTGGAAAATAGTGTATAATAGTTATAATAAAATAACTGAAATAAATATTATATGGTTATTAATTGAAATAATGAATAAAACAGGTGAAACTCGATTTGAACCAGTAATAACTTAGACACATGTTAGAATGGCCCAAAAAGTTTAAAAACATGTCTCTAAACAATGAAGAAATGTTGTCAGAGCAAAACAGTTAAAAGCAGAATAAGATGTAGATTATCCAAAAACAGTACATAAATGTCTGGCAACATTGTAAAGTCTAGAAGCCAATATGATCATCTGCTATCCAAATGATACCAATGGACTCTATCAGTCCATTTTTATACTTTTTAGACCAGGAAGTGCGAACAACAACGTCTACATGGTCATACAATCTTCTCAGGTGTCAGTCAGATGGCTGTAGAATATCCTGGTATCACTTCACCAAATGGCTGAATGCTTATATCACACTGATGAAACATCCTAAGCCAGGTTGGAAATATGATGGTAGGACCTCATGATAAGTCCCTTCCTTTTGGTTTGTAGTTTGGCTTTGTAGAGAGCATATGTGCCCAGGCTGGGCATGATGGTCACTTTTTAGGAAACGTGTGAGGAACTATTATGTGGCTTTTGTGAGCTAGTCCTTTTTGAGAACTTTGTGTCCATCGATATTTGTCATGGGGTACTGGTTACATCTTTGTTTAGTTTTATGCCCATCTATGTTTGCTAAAGAAGAAATTGTGAAACTGTGGTCTCTATTCACCAGGTGTATTATAATATGAAAT
This sequence comes from Protopterus annectens, assembly GCF_019279795.1. Classification (NCBI taxonomy): domain Eukaryota; kingdom Metazoa; phylum Chordata; order Ceratodontiformes; family Protopteridae; genus Protopterus; species Protopterus annectens. The sequence continues at coordinate 1,424,806,580 of NC_056743.1, forward strand.
CATTTAATATACTGAGTGATTGCTGGGATCTTTGATACTGATGTTCAGTAGAGAAATCATTCTGTTCAAATACTGTCAATTTAAGATCACTGCAATATCACTACAGTCCAATCTATATTAACAGCATAACACACATTGCTTAATATTAGGAGCAGACATCTCCTATTTGTACCATGAAAAATATCAAACACCCACAATTATCACATTTGAAATGTTTTTGTGTTGCAAAAATCACGTAATTTATAGATGGTATATTCAGAAGAAGTTTTTTTCATAATACTGTATTTTTGAGAATGAAATTATTTCCCCCAGGCTGAAAATTTCAGACTCTAGTGTTGGAAGGAATATGTAGAAACATACATTCTCTTTGATGATACATGTCTATTTAACAGCAGAGACAGAATTCAGTCTATAACATATACCTACATTTCTCTTACAGGCTACATCAATGCTGCATTTAAAAGTACATGCCCCATCCTCTGGTTGAGACATTAAACTGAAGCCCCATCTGCCTGTGTTGGTGGTAGCTCAGGTGGATATAAAAAGATCCCATGTTTTCTATTTAAAAGAGTAGGGGTCCTTTATTTAATACAACATAAAAACATTATTGACATATTTACAAAATGTACATATTTACAGGCACATATATAGATATCTATCTTTGGTTTTACTGTTTATTTTTCTTTTAACATCCTCATTGTTATTCTTCCAGAATTGACCCTCCATTCCTTCTTCCACAACCATAATCTGATTTTTTCACAATATATCAGCCAAAATCTATTTCCCATCCAACAAAATTTCATTCAATGCTTATTTCGAATAACACATACTGTTGTTGTTGTTTGTCTTTCGGCTTTTCCCAATTAGGGGTCACCTCAGCGGAACTCCGGTCCGCTAATGATTGGCAGTTGGTTTTTATGGTGTCGAGTTGCTAGCCCGATGCCCAACCTAAAGAAGCAGAAGATTTAGTAACCCTGATCCCCCTTCATCTTCATTCATATACAATATACCTCTTTTCACTGGGTTTAATCTTAAACCCCCTATGAAAGAAAACACTAACTGCACAATTCCTTTTCATATATTTCTGGGACTATATAAACATTTGACCTATACTCTAGTTTTACTGTTAATACCAAATTTACCAGATAAACCTTTTTCTTAAATGTTAATATATATGTCCTCCACAAAATACATATTTCTTTCATTTCTTTTTATCAAACCCTCCCATTGCATCACATATACATCATTTTTCTCAAATTTTGCTCCTAGTAGACACTTCATTCGCTCCCAGTTTTCACCACATCACCCAAACCATTACTTTTATTTTTATTCAAGATCATTCCTATTGCCTTTAAACATCCATCCAGGCAAACCATTTCCCTCATCCATATTTTATTCTTAATATCTAAAATTTTATCATATGTGTTATGTCAAAACTACTGCAATCACCACAATCTTTTGCATCACATATCTATCATCTTTCATTTTATAATCTCATTTATTCACTATCACATTCATTACCACTGCAAACAATATTCCACTCAAGGGAAATACTTGTCTTATACCACACTTCATGCATATTTCTTTACTTAGCCACACATTCACAAACATTCTCACCCTATTATTTTGATATAATGACATAGACACTGCCTAATTCTATTACCTGTTCCATACTTTTCCATAACATCCCACAAAGCATCCTGTTGTACTGCATTACTGCTAAATCATCTATCATAAGTTTCACATCCTCTCTTTCACTTATATCATCCACAATTTCTCTCAGAACCAATAATAATTCTTGATATCCTTTTCCTTTTATACTACCTATACATTATTCCATAATAACCCCCATACTTACTTTTATTCTCCTCTATATTACTATGATAATTTTTTAAAATAATTTGTGTTATTTAGTGTGATGGGTCTCCATTTTTTATTTTGTTATTCTGTCTTTCTTCCCTACAAACTTTAATATCCCACTGCATTACTCTTCATAACGAAACCCTTTTTTCAACCATTCATTCAGTACATTTACAATTTTTTTTCTCTGTGCCAATCCATTAATTTCTTGTACATTTCATACTCTATACCACATGGGCCTCACACTGAATCACTGTTTACTTTTCTAAGTATTTTGTCCAATTCACTAATAGTAATTTCTTTTTCAAATTAATCTTTAACTCATTCTGGAAATTGTTTTACCTCCCATTCTCTCTCTCTGTGTCTTACTTTTTCATCTTGTTTACTCTTATACATATTTTCTACATGTTGTACTGCAATTCTCATAATTTGTTTTTTGTTCTTTTTACCTCCCATTTTACATTTTGCATTTCCCTCATTATAATAATATCTTCCTTTACCATTTCACCCAAATATGCCGATACCCTCTCACTTCTGCTTAGTAAATAATATAGCTGCCTAAACTATAATTCCTTAATTTTTTCTCAATTTCTTTTACATATATACATCTTTTCCATATAATAATGTTTTCTTGTATTATTCTCTAACTTATCTAATACATTTATATACATTTTTCCAGTGGCGGCTCGTGGCATCTGACTGCGGGACTGCAGCCCCCCCAGCTGTGTAAGAAAAAGAAAAGCACAACAGAATTGCACAAAAAATATTTTTTAATTAAAAAGTGGCTGGCTTGCATAAAAAAATGAGTCCGACTGACTCGCAAAGTCCCGAAACTTGAACTGCGCATGCTCGTTGCACAGCGAGTTCAGGGTTCCCCCCCCCCCCCTTTAAATCTGGTTTTTGGACTGTCTCAGACTGCTGCAAAGGCAGTTGGGGAGTATGGGGAGTTCTGCATCAGTGCATGATGCCCAGAACTCTCTGCAGCAACCACAAAGTAACATGGAAGGGGGGGGCGGACTGCCACTGCCCCGTCAGCAGTCACGTACGTGACATGAATGGCAGGGTGACTACTGATTGGTTCTCTTTCTCTTTCTGAAAAAGAGAGCGAGAAACAATCAGTATTAACAGACAGTGCAGGACAGGATAAGTACCTTATCGCTCTAACTTGCAAGTGCTTAAATTAATTACAGTGGTTACTGTTTGGCTTGGCTTGCTTCTGGAATCTGGAGTCTTGTCTTGTGTTCGAATCAGAAATGGACAAAGTTAAAAAGTCTTAATTTTATTTTTTTGAGGTAAGTAAGGCAGACAGGCCTTTGGGGTGGGGGTGTCCTCTTTACTTTAACAATGCTGCAACTCTGTCTCTTTTTTGCTGATGCTGCTGGTAGCAGAACAAAAATCTTAGTCTGTATGCTTTAATTTTATTTAATTTTGTTAAGGTACCTTGACAAACAAGGCATCAGAGGTTTTATTTTATTTATTTTGTGGTTTGGTGGGCATCTGGGCATGACTGCTATATTTGTTACGGTTTCTTTTTCCAAGTCAAAGTGTTGGGTATGACAAAATTTTCTAAAATATGCAGTGACTTCTCTTGTAAGAAACAGCCTTCCGGATTAGCACAACAGTTTGAAGAGTACTTCGTTAATCAGGATAACTTCCACAAGTCCAGGGGATTGAGTTCTGAGGCAGCCCTGTGCAGTTTAGGCTAATTCCTTTATAATTTACCTGCTTTAATAAGACAATCTGTTTTCTTTAAGTACTCTGATGTTATTTTATTTGGTTGCATTATTCAGTAGTTTATTTTAACCCTTGCCTAGTGCTGTGCTTTAAATATTTTACTGTATTCTGGTACATTTTTAACATTCATATTGTATTGTCTATGTATATTTGTATTTCACTGTATAAATGTAAAAATGTATTCAATTTTATGATTTGCATTTCTCTTTGGAGAAGCGTGTGTGTGTGTGTGTGTGTGTGTGTGTGTGTGTGTGTGTGTGTGTGTGTGTCTGTGTGTGTGTGGTGTGTGTGTCCTGGTAATGGAGATCCTGGAGGTACCTGTTATGAGCAAGTAGGATTCCTGTAAAAGACTTGCATTTCATCAAAGGAAGTCTTGGTAGTAAAAGGGTCTAAATCTATAAAATATTGTTTATATGCAGTAGCTAACATTCCCCTGGACATTTAGTTGTTGCTTTACATTTAAGGAAGAGATGATATTACTTAAATATTTTTGTATAGGGCTTACCAAAGGGTACTATTTGGAAAAACAGCCAGTTATAAGAAAATATCTATGAAACTGTGCTGATTGTTGGTCCGACTACTATACATGGGCTGAACTGTTTCCTTTGCTGTAAATTTCTGTGTTTTGTTTCTAATTTTACATTGGTTTACTTTTCTGACAAATATAGCCTGTATTTATGTTTTTATTAGTAAATCCCTACTGTTTCTGAAGAGACTGGGTCTGTTCACTTTTTAAAAATTTCAGTTGATGTCATTTGATTGAATCAGAAATGATCAAATAAAACTGACTGAAAACTCAATTGATTGAATCACAACTGGTAAAAAAGTGTACAAAAGTCTATAGAATGTATGAGATGTTTCTGACCAAAGGCTAAAGGCATTATTAAGTAATGTCTAGAAGGGTGCATCTGGATTGGCAATGGCTACCCTCATGTTGTAGCCTCACATCTGTATATGTTTCTTTTATGCACCAAAACTAATTAATTGTGACTATTTTTTTTCTGTTCAACACAACTTTATGAGTGTGAAGTTAGTGTATATAAGTAAGGGGGGAGGTACAGGGAGCTTTGCCCCCTTGCAAAATCATTTCTGTGTATTTGCTGAGTAGGAAGTTTTCCATCAATTGTGTAAAATCATTTCTGTGATTCAGTCAAATGATGTGTGCATAGCTAGAGAGAACTCAGGATATCTGCTGGTGGGCTTGAACCCTGTACCTTGGGTGCAGGTAGCAAGAGCCTGAATTCCCTCCCAACCACCATTTGTGAAATGTTTGCAGATTTTTGCCTCATATTTTGTTCTGTTCCTTGTAAAATCTGTGGTTTCTGAGTTTTTAATTCTTTAAATAGTTGATGGTGCAGTAGTAGCATTGTTGCCTTACAGCTAGAGGTTCTCTGGTTTGATTTTTGGCTGGGGTGCCTTCTGTGTGGAGTCTGCGTGTCCTCCCTGTGTTTGTGTGGGTTTCTTTGGTGTCCTCCCATGTTACAAAGACATGTGTCTGCAGGATTTCTTCCTGGGCCTCTGCTGAAAATTGGCTTTTGTTCCAAGTCAGACTTTTCTGGTTAACAAATGTTAAATAAGTAAAACTGACAGGCATTTGAATTTCAGACTTCATATTCTTCAGAAAGTACATAATAACACAAAACCTTTTATTCTGGCAATTTTCTAAGTTTATAAGATGAATATTTGAAAATTGTCCCTATTTTTGGGACTGTATTCCCCCATTATTGGCTTCATCCAGGTTTTTTGTGCTAAAATTGAGAGCTATGGTGAGAACTGAATTCACTGAAAATGTTTGAGGGCTGTATTCCCCATTACTGGCTTTGCCCAGGTGTTTTGTGCTAAGAGGTTGACAGCTACGGTGAGAACTGAATTCGCTAAATGGTAGCCATTTAAGTTTCAGTCTTCCTCTCTTTCACAAAACAGCTGATTTGGCATAGTGGCATGTTGCTCTGACTGTTTTGCACAGGGTCCTGGGTTCAAGTCTTGGTAGTGAAATGCATGGTGAAAACACAGCATTTTATTCTAGCAACTTTCCAAGATTATACAAGCAACTTTTAAAATGTGTCCCTGGCTTTTGGTCCTCCCCAATACATTTTGGCTTTTTCCAGATTTCTTGTGCTGCAAAGTTGAGAGATACAGCTGAGTGTCAAGTAGATTTTTTTTAAAGAACTGAGAGCTGCAGGGAAAGAGAAGTTTAGTACTGCTTATGCTGAAACTGCTTGCATTGTTAATAGCACAACAGGTAGTGTCCTTGCTTTTGATGCAGAAGGCTATGAGTTCTACTCCCACAGTATGTAGACATATTGCTGATATTGTACTGTATTGTAAATGGGGTGGCTGCTGCTGTCTTGAGAATGTCCTCTTTGGCGAAGATACCTAGTAACTATGAACCCGTCCGTTATTTGCCATCCATTCCCTATTGCAATATTACTAGCTTATCATTTGTTTAATGTAGTATAGGCAATTTATTCCTCAAGGGCAACAGGCACTTTATCTGTAAATGAAACAATGAAATATAAAGTTGTTTGCTAGCAGCAACCTATTCATTAGTTATAGATCTTTTTAATGTGGAATTATTTAGATGACTTTTACTTCTGCAGAGATTGTTCATAATTACTGATACTGGTGGATTGTAGAAGTTTGAGTAGACTTTATGATGGAAATGTTCTCAATTTGGCAGTTTTGTCATTATTAGTGCATGCATTTTGTTTCATTGTTTACTGGAAAAATGTTCAAAACAAATTTAAAACACCCTCTAACAACTGTACTGTATTATACAAGGAATATAATTGAATGCAATCAGGAAGGTGCATCACAGAACACATGTATGTTTTGTGTGCAAGGGGCCTATCATTTGAAACTAGCCCAAAGTTAATCTTTATCTGCCACTAGTCAAATGTATTTTCTTTGAATGTGGGTTTCAGTGCTGTTTCAATGAATGTGAGTTTCAAGGGTAGAGATGTTTTAATGCAAAGTCAGTTTTCATTGTGAGACTGCATTGCTTTGTTTAGCAGATGTCTTAGTGTTTGTGCTGTAAAATGAAAAATAAAACTTTCAAATGAAGTCCAAATCATCATAGAAGTAAAGCAGTATGCACATTAGTGTTTATGGTAAATGGGGTGAAATAGCCAAGTAATAGTTCATTGGAATGGCTGCAGGGGGGAGGCTCCATTCGACCATGATTTTGTGAGGGGGAAGGGCGGCAAACTCAAAGACAGCCTGGCTGAACTATAACTCTCAACTGTCCAGATTTTCACAGAATGAATAGATTTTTGCTTCTTATTTTTGGTTTGTTCCTCATAAAATTTGTGATTTTCTGGCAAATCATTTAGGAATTAAGTCACTAAATAATGACAGACACTGAGTTTCAGACTTCATAACCTTCAGAAAAATGCATGCTAAAGCAAGACCTGTTATTCTATCAACTGTCTCAGATTATACAAGAGCAATTTTTAGTACTGTTTATATGTTCCCCCAATATATTTGGCCTTGTCCAGATTTCCTGCATTAACAGGTTGAGAGGTACGTGCAAATAAATTGCTTTATAGAATTAGGCATATCAAAACATCTCAACTGCCCCCAATTTGGGCTCAAAATGTTGCTCTTCCCCTAATAATCTCTCCACAAAATGGCAATTTTGGAAGAAAACATGGATGGTTTACAATTAATAAATAACTGTAATAATCAGAGTTATACTTTACTTATATTTCAGAAATGCATGTAGATTATTTTATTTTGTCAGCTGCTCATGTTAGCAGTACTAATATTAAAAAAGTGTCCCTTCTTTGACAGTTTCCCAGCTGCATTATGTGGTTATTTTATATTTTTGCATTACATTTTTGGCCCATTTTTCATAAAATTGTGTTTTTTGGCAAATTAGTGGCAAATCATTAAAGACTGAAGTTAGAAAATAATGACAGACATTTGAGTTTCAGATTTCATACCCTTCAGAAAATTCATACTAATGCAAGACCTATTATTCGACTATCTTTCTAAGTTTATAAGAGCAGTATTTAAAAATTGTCCTTATTTTTGGGCCTTTGTCCCACTTCTATGTATGGCTTTGTCCAGATTTCTTGCTCTGAGGTTGAGAGGTATGACAAATGTGTCAGGGTGATCACAGTCAGCCAGAGACATTTCAAATTGTGACATACTTATTGCACCCACTCCCCCATGTAGTGACTCTGGATGTGTCCAAGCGAGACAAGGAGCAGTTATGTACTGTAAATGTGCAGAGTATCCCCCATCCAAGGTAGACACAAGTACTACAGTGGCTTTCCATCTGTCCTTGATTTTGCAGAATGTTCTGGTTTCTGTCATATTTTTATACTGTTGATTTATGCTTATTATTATTCAGGAAGTGCCTGTTGCTCTGTGTTTAAGTAGCAATGCTTTAATGACCATCAGGTAAGCTTGTTTGAGATTGTAAGATGCAAGTAAGCTTTAATAAGCATACTGTTAAAGAATTGCCAACACTGAAAGCCTTTCTGTTGTTGCCATGCAGAGAATACTTGCATAACTAAATAAAGTATAAGCCTTGGGTATTGAAATGCATATGACAGTATTTGTAATAAAGGACAGGATTACATTATTTTAAGAAGCTCAATACATTTGTTGGAGACTTGCAGTCATCTTTGCAGGCTTTACTTGTAAACTAAAAAAAATGCCAATCTATCATGTGTGGTCCATAACCTGTGCAATAATCCTTTAAGCAATGTATCTTGAGCTTGTTTGCTTTTCATTTTTTACTTTGATCATGTTTTCCCCATGAAACAAATATATAGTTGTTGTCAGGCAGCAGATCTTTTTTTGCATAAGAAACATTTTTACAAGTGGGGGTATCACAGAGATTGCTACTTTCAGCATGTTACTTGGTACTTTAATAAAGCTGAATATAAATTATAATTAGAACTGCAGTGCAAGGAGAAGTGGTTTGAGTTGAATGCTACTTGTTTTTCTTATAATTGATCATTCCAGTAATGTATTTAAAAAGTAATTTATTTTTTCATGCCTCATAACCTTTTTGTTTCCATCTAGATATTAAGTAAGCTGTTATGCAGCCAATGCAATGGCATTGTTTTTCTTCTACACTTCATTTTGTCTTGACTGGACTCTCATAATGATGATTTGGCATCCAAGGCAGCATATTTAATTAAAGTTACAGTTTTTGTGGTTTTGAACATAGCTTCTCCTCTTTCTGGTTGGCCATACCCCTTTCCATTGACCCCACCCATTCAGCTGTTTCCTGCAGCCCCCCCCCCTTTGATTTGTAGTCACCAGCCGCCACTGCATTTTTCCACACTTCACTTTCTCTTCCTTTCTTACATCATCCTGCCATTTAAAAAATAACACTTTTTATACTTCTTTTTTAAATTCAATCCACCATTCAGACCAGTTTATACACAAGTCCTTCATGATTATATGATCCTGCCATAACTGCAGTACTTCCCATTCTCCAATTTAATTCCATAATCTCTCATTTTTTTCTTTTTATTCCATTTCCTATTTTAAAATACTCCCTTTCTTCCATTACCTTCATCCACATTATGGTCTAAAAAACCTGATACAACTGTATTACCATCCGCTACTCCCAAGCCTTCCGATAATACAAAATAATCAATTTTATCCTCCTTTTATGTCCATTGACTTTTGTTCCACACAGCTAATTTATCATATTTTATGATTTTTTTTTACGTCTTCCACTTAAATCACATTTAAATTCCCTTACAATTATAATTTTCATGTTAACCGCAAGTATAATATTTGATTAAACATATTCTCTTTTTCCTTCATTACATAGGCATACAATGCTATAATTCTATAAACATGTAGTTTCCACCTCATATCCACAGCAGTTAATCTTCCCATCCTTATCAACTTTATACCTAGTATTTTTCACTGTTTTTTTATACAACACAGCCACTCCAGAGCAACTTTCCCTTCCTAAATTCCACATTATATTTCCATTCCATAATTTTTCTGTTTGCAGCCTTTCTTCACTTGCCAGGAATCCTACATTCTCTAACAGAATAACATCCACATCACATTTAGCACACCATTCAATTCCCCCTATCCTTCTTACAATGTTAGTAATCCTGTTCACATCTACTGAAAGTACTCATAAGCTGTTGTTTTTCCTTCTTTTTAAGTTTAGGGGGAATTTTTTTTAAATTTTAATTTTCTTATTTTTACTCTTTCCCTATTTGGATATTTTTCCTGGGTTTATGTACAAATAAACCTTGGTCATCAGAATCATATTTTTCACTGGCTAAAACTTAAAAAAAATATTTGTATCAATCCTTTCCCCTGACCTCTCTTCCTACATCCACTCTCTCCTCATTTTTAGTGCCTCACTGCTATTTTTTGGGTTCATATTATAACACCAAACTCTGAAAACAGCAAACGGTGTTACATCAACACATATTCAGTGAACTCTGAAAATGTCGAAACCACAGAACACTGTTCCAACCCCCCCAAAAAAAAAACATTAAACACTTCCAAACACATACACACATACCCTAACCCTAATTATACTCTCCCAAAAACCAGCACACAACTAAATACACATATGCACATAACCCAACCATACATCTAACAAAAAAAAAAAGTAAACATTTTAAAACATATTCACTTACCTTAACCCTCACCCTAACCCTAAGGTCAGTAACTCTCGCACATTTACATAAACAGTTCCAAACACAAATACACTTACCATAACCCTAATCCTACCCCCCCCCAAAAAAAGTAAATAGCTAAAACCACACACATGTAGCTCAACCATACATCTAATGCAAAATAAAAAACAGTAAACACTTTCATACATATGCACTTACCTTAACCCGCACCTTAACCCTAATGTCAGTAACTGTTGCACAATCACACTCAGGAGCTATACTGGACAAGGGACCACACTACACTCCAGAACAGGCAAAGCAACAAAGTAGTCAAGTGACTTCTTTCCCAGGGAAAGAATTTGCTGAACAGCCACTTTGCGATTTTGCCTGTTCGCCCTACATGTGCCAACGAAAACACATTCGATAAAATGTGTTTTCATCATTCCAATATGCACCCCTATTTTTCTGCTGTGTTAAATATTCTCTAGTGTTTCCTGCTGAAACTAGGGTAGCTAGTAGCTGTAGCATAGTCCAGATAGAGGTGTGCTGCATCTGGGTCTGTTTGTAGTGGCTGTTTGTTCTGAGCACATAATCCAGGCCATCTTTGATTGGAAAGGGCCCTTCTGTACTCTAGTGATAGAAGTGTGCTGATTGAAACCTGTGTGAGGGGTGGTTGGTCCAGGGCTTGAAGTAAGCATTCTTATTGGTCCTTTTGAACCTTTATAAATTTCTTTCAAGTTTTTAGCTTCTGGTATTTAAGCCCTGCATTTGAGCAGGTATCTGCTTGTTTGCACTTCTCGCAGCATCACCCACTGCCTGATAATTGTGCACCATAACCAGACAGATAAATTCAACAATTTTTCCCTTAGGTACAGCTGTAGCACATTAGTGTATCCCTCATCTTTAGTACTTTTCCAGTCAAAGAAATACTGCTAGTGAGTTGTAACCTATTAAACCACCAGCAAATCCCCCCTGGCAGAAATATCCATCCACTGAGCTCCTCCTTGATTGGTCCTGAAAAGCCCGCCCTTTATGATAGCAGTTCCTCAACCTAGCACTATGGACAGTTGGACTACCCTCGTTTCTCCTGCCAACCCTTTTGACTGGGGACTCTTCAGGAAGTGTAGCAATTGCCTCATGTACACTGACAATCCTCTACTAATAACTCACTCTAGTAAAGAGTGCTAGAGATGTATCTACACCAAGAATCTTGAATCCATACTCTCTCGCACTCAAAACAGTAACACTGCAGAGGTTGTCCACCCACCCACCAGTACTCATGCACATAGTACCACTACTCATATACATAGTATGCATCAAACACAAAAATCAACATACGTGGAGGTTCTCTCAAAAAAATTACTGAAACACCAGAGACCTCCAAAACACAAGACTGCTACAACTAACAGAGTTCCCACCAGTGTCTCACCTACCAAGCCTGTAAGGTGTAACACTCAAAAAACAAATTTTCTTTTCATTGGAGACTCCATAATGAGACACACAAATGTTCCACTCACCAGGTTGGACAAGGAGGATGTCACGGTCAGATGCTTGTCCGGTGGCAGGATTTGTCAGATCACACATGAACTCAGGTCTTTCAGCAACAAGTACCATTATGGCTCATAGTTCATTTTGACGTGAATGACCTCAGATGCCCCTCACTCGACTATATGAAGAGAGACATGATTGAGCTCTCTGAGTATGTGTCCTAGGCAGGTATGCCCCTAGCCTAGAGCAGCATACTACCCTCACCTAGAATGATGCCACAGTATAAACAAAAATAATTGATTTCAATAATTGGCTTAGTTTTTGGTGTCATTGAAAGGGGATCCAGTTTCTGTCAGCCTGGGAAGCCATGGTTGACAAACCTCGCTGCTTTGCCAGAGATGGTTTGCACCTGGCACCACTAGGTTTTCAGCTGGTGGCAAAGGCTCTTGCCTTCACCATACTGCCTATTTTAGGCAAGGTCTTGAAAACAAACTTACCGACATGAAATTTTCCAATCATAACAAAATAAGGGTTATACTGCCAAATAATAGGAACTTAAATGAAAACTTGCACACCCTGGAAGCACTTCTATCACTGGAAGATGTAAATGTCTGTGCAGTTGCAGTCACAGAAACCTGGTTCAAGGCCTCAGATAGTACCCCAGCCTTGCAGAGGTACAGTGCCTTCCACACCTTCAGACCATAAAACAAATGTGTAAGAAACAATGGTGGCAATGTTTATATCCATATTAGATATACATTCACTTCCCATCTAGTTAGACTGAACAACTCCATGTAGTTACTTCAAGTTCAGGTTACAGTGCATAAGACCACATTGAAGTCATAGCCAGTTATAGATCCCTCTCCATGGGTCATGATGCACATAAAGCCTACTTGATCAAACTGGAGACAATCCAAATATTATCAGACACTCTAGTTGTGGGGGATTTCAATTATCCCACCATCAAATGGGAAACTTACACTAGCCCTAACACTCCAGTGCAAAAGTTCCTTGACTTTGTCAACTCAAATGCCCTGGAACAAATTCCTGATACCCGACAAGAGGGACAAACATACTAGGTCTGGTCTTCACTTACATGTCAAACAGATGCACTGCTGCAACGGTCAGACCCTCATTAGTTAAATCTGACCACAAATCAGTCACCTTCGAGCTGGTACTAACACCAGAACTCACAAAGGGTGAAATCAGATTTAAAAACTTCACCAAGGCAAACTATACCCTCCTAGGTGAAGGAATAAATGCAAAGGTTTCTAGCAAAGAAGATCAAGAGACTCCAGCACATGCATTACACAGACCCACTAAAGTCCCAGTCACTATACTCTGTATTGTATAGACTTCTTAGGGAGACTTATGCCTGGCTTACAGAGCAATCTCATACCCAATCCTTATGAACTTGCTGCATATCTGTAAATCAAACAGGACAAGAACTACCCATTCCAGGGACCTAAATATGGCCTGTGACTTAGAGGACATGCTGGATGGGCATATTTGTCTCCCAGTGACTGCTGCATCTTTGGAACAGGCTACCAATTCATGTAAAACAGAGCACCTCTATGACACTGTTCAACAGGAACCTGGGCCAGTGGATGGGGCAACATAAATTCTTACCAAAGATAGCACCTACAACCCTCCTGAACATGGGCAGTCATTACTAAATGCAATCCTGGGTACTGACTAGCATATCTGTGGTATTACATTCAAAAGGCACAAAAATAACAGTATTGATTTACTGTTATCCCTTTAAAACCCATCCTTAGAAAAAGGAGGGTAACATACTGATTTTTGATTGGTCAATGAGCATTTTAAATGTCTAGCTTTGTTAAGTATGCACTATCTGATGAAGGGCTTGTTAGCTTGAAAGCACTTAGCAGTGCACTTTTTATTTCATTTTATTGTTTTAATAAATATTCACTGTTTTTCTACAAGTTTTGGCATGGTGTCTCCTGCCTTTTGTGCCTTTTGGATTTATATCTTGTTTATTGACAGAGTGACTTTGGTGCAGGTGACCTTTTTGTGGTTTACCTATGGTATTACATTGGGATGAAACGTCTAGGCTTGAAATGACCTCCGGATCGATAGCCTAGTAAACTCCTATGATGTTACGATTTTTCCCCCTCCATGTTTATTTCTTCTTTTACTCTTTCTTCTTCACCTAGTTCACCCTCTCTCCCAGCCTCTTGTTTTCCTTCCTCAAGTATGTTTTCTTCCCTTCCCCTTCTTTTTCATTATTCACTGTTTGCTCTTTACAATCCATCCAAAAGTGTCCCTATTTTAAACAACCTGTATTTGGGCACTCATCTTTTTTCTTTATGCTCATTGTCCCCACACTGATTACATTATATCTTGTCACAATCATTAATTAAATGACAAAAGTACCCACAAAAAAAAGTGATTTAGGCTGGCCAGCATATCTTGCTGTTCCTCTGTGACCAGCCACAAAATAACATTTAGCAAGCGTTTCACCATGTTTTTTTCACATTTCAAAATGGCTTCCAACCTCCACTCTCAATTCCTTAAGTTGCCCTCATCTCTTTTACAGTGTCATCAATAGTTTCATACAAACCCTGCATGCACTTTTTTACATACTCTTCTTCCATTTAATCAGTTCTAAACAGCAAAGCAACATTTTTAACAGTTAAGTAACTACAGAAAACAAATAATTATTCCTTGGATATATGTCCTTTTTGTTACACAGTTCCAGAAATTACATCATCAATCCCTCAATTTCAAATGTTAAGTCAGGAAAGGTCTCTGATCCAATCTGTATAGTTCACCAAATGAATTGAGCCCTTAAACCCAGAACAGTTACCAAATTTTCCCAAACATGTCTGTCTATTACAGTGTCATTTTTTTGTTTTTATTCTCACAGTTGGTCATCTCTTCTTTTTAAAAACAGTTTTACTTACAGGTTGGTGCTCCTCTCTTTTTGCCTGCTGTCACTGCTGCATATGTTTTACTTACTGCATTATCTGCTGCCACAAAAACAGACACCTTCTCAGTTTGATGCTGCTTTCTTCTTTTACTTTTTGTCACTGCTGCATAGGTTTTACTGTTGCATTCACTGATGTCACATCACCTGGATCCTTCCCTACATTATTATCCTCAGCATTTTCAAAAAGGTTATCTGCCATCTCACCCCATGAAACAGCAGAACCATCACCTGGATGATCCTACTCCGTTATTTCTAACAGAACATCATCGGCAAGCCATCCTGACATCAGGTCTGTTATCTGCACCACTTCAACAGACTCATTTACTTTCTTCTCCACTGATACAGCTAAAGATTGCTCATTTGTAAAATCCAGCACACAGGAATCTTGGTTTACATTCTGGTGATCCATATCAAACACATTTTTCTCCAAATTCTGATTTTCCACCTACAAACTCCCCATAGCTTTTCTTTCTTCCTCAATGTTGCTGTTGCTTCCCTTAGGCCTCTCCCTTCCTGGCCCTGGCCAAATTTCCTCTGGTAGTATAAATCCCACCTCAGCTCTCTTCAGAAAAGAGGCTACTAGCCTTGTGGGACTAACCCAATCAACAAAGAATGAATAAATAATTACTACTACTACTAATAATAATAATAATTATAATAATAATAATTATTTACTTAAAACACAAAGTGAAAACAAGGAAAACATAACTATCTTTGCTAGTTTATACACAAACCTTATTTGGCTCATGGTTTAATTGTGTTATATTTATATAAATGATACTCTGTTTATCCTAACTAAACAACTAATAGTTCCACACAAGATCCTGTACCAACCAGATAATACACCCGTACTTAAAAACCTCATCACCCCTACAGTAACCTTAGCGCACTTTGTGCATCTCAAAGACTACTAGTTCAAACTCTCAAATCCAACAACACAGCCTGTAAATCTCTATTTGCTAACTCTGTTGGCAAAATTTGGAATTCTCCTCCTGCTAATCTTACATCCGAACTCTCTCTACCTCAATTCAAGAAAAGTCTGATTCAGTACTTTAAAAAACGATGGCTATGTCCTTGTCCTAATCCAGACTAACTCTAACCATCACTTGTGTGCACACGGAGGACTTCTGCCTACACTTTGTTTCTTAACTTATAAATCCTATGATCTCCTTGGATCTACTACCAGGTCAGCCTACTAGGCATTCAATACCCTATCATTCTTAAAAACACTGTCTAGAATTTTCCATCTGAGTATAAATGTAATCATTTGTTTGTGTAACTGTTTTTGTGTTTGTTTACATCTGTGGAAAAATCATTTTATTTGTGTTTTATTTTGTGTTTTAAACTGTAAAAATGTAACAGTTTGTTGAATGTCTTTTTGGAGCTTTTCTCCCCGGGCCTGTGCTGAAAATGGACATGCACCCAGTCGGACTATCCCGGTAAACAAATGTAAAATAAATAAATAAAATAAATTCTCTGTAAGGACCTTTAATTGTATGATACTGACATTTGGCTAGTAGAAATCAGAAACACTATTGGGGATATTCAGAGACGTTAGTACTAATGGAGCTTCTCTCTTGTGCTCTAGTAGTGCTATGGAACCAGTTATTGATTCAGAGACATGCAAAAGTCATACAGAGCAAAACCTATTTAAGGATTTTTTTGTGTGTCTCAGAATCAAAATGTTTATGCAGTTGGAACAAATGCATTAAGTTTCCCCCCAACCAACCAATGAAAAGCTGTTACACAGTCAACTACTGGCACCTATGCAAAACACAGTCACACATGCACAGGTGTATGCACCACTTACACACACACATACACACACACACACACACACACACACACACACACACACACACACACACACATACCTGGAGAGCCTCTCTCACACACATGTAGACAGTCTAATAGTACCTACCTGCATATCTCTCAACTGTACAGATTTTCGCAGAATGTCCAGATTTTTGTCTCATATTTTTGGTCCGTTTTTCATAAAATTGTGGTTTTCTGGCAAATTAGTGGCAAATCATTAAAGACTGAAGTTAGAAAATAATGACTGGCATTTGAGTTTCAGACTTCATGCCCTTCTGAAAATGCATGCTAATGCAAAACAGGTTATTCAACTTTCTAAGCTTGTAATGGCAATATTTAAAAATTGTTCCTATTTCTGGACCTTTGTCCCACTTTTATTTATAGCTGTGTCCAGATTTCTTGCTCTAAGAGGTTGAGAGGTATGCGCCTGATACAGCATTAAATGACTCACTGCTGCTATAAAAAACAGTAGGTGTACACTGCCAAACTACCACATTCACTAATCAGTGTTCTGCTTCAAATTAGTAGACTAGAGCTTGCCTTTGAATTACTCTACTGTGCTATTTCAAAGCCAGTGTCCAGCTCTGGGTGTGATTACGAACCCCCCCCCTATCTATTATTGTGGCTAATGCAGTAGTGTAAGTGTAGATTACCTTTGCTTTCTCCTTAAATATACATTGTTGATATTAGTGTATCATCACACAGCTCCTGGCATATTAGCATGCTAAAACGCAGTTATAATTTATGGCTTGGCAGTAGTTTGCCATGTGCATACATACTATAAGGGCAGCAGTTCAATGTAGTTTTGCTTACTCTGATTTGATGGACATAGTCATCTCTTTAGCTGATTGGATATGGTAACCAGTTCAATAAAAAGTTATGGTACAGCATCAAGAGTTTATACAGAGAGAAGGTCATGCAGAGGATTTTTTTTTATTATGACAATGTAGTGACAAACAGAATGATGTAAACTTAGTTGATTTGTCTTGCATTTGTTATTTGCAGTTCTCCTTTTAAATGTGAAGACTCAGACAAGACATTTTTCCTCTTGCCAGTACAGACTTGCAGTTTAGTACTTTATTAGTGCTGCAGATTTTATAGAGTCAGACACTGAATAAGGCAGGTTATATTACTGTACCGGCAGCTTCCCTCCTGGCTAAAGGTCTGATACACTTGATGCACAGGAGGACTAGTTTTATGTTGAAAGAATAATTATTTGACATAGCAGAAGCTTTAACTCACTAACTTCTTAGTTTGTGTTAACTCACATTTATACCATGAGGTTATTAATTAAGTCTGAATGTTAAAATATTTTATTTATAAAAAGAACACGGATTTAATTTAAGATAGTTCCTGAGATTCAGAAAGGCCAACTGAAAAATGGATTTTAGAAGGTTTCCACGTCTTGATAAGTCTTTCTGATTCAGAAACCTCTTAGGATTTTCCTTAGCAGGGGCCTTAACATGGAGATTGGTCCTACTGGAGAAGCTGCATGCAAATGCTGCAGTCCAAGGGAGTGGTTAATACTATTTAGTTATATACTATCCCCAGGAAATCTTCCTGGATTCTGATTAACTCAGCAGAGTGATTCAGAGAATTACTTGACTGAGTTAAATATTGCTCTAACTGGATGCTGTTTGTGTTCACCCACTCACTCCTACGGGAGTACTTGTAGTACAAGTAAATACAGCAGAGGTGTTTGGTGTGTGTGTGTGTGTGTGTGTGTGTGTGTGTGTGTGTGTGTGTGTGTGTGTGTGTGTGTGTGTGTGTGTGTGTGTGTGTGTGTATGTGTAGGCATGCATCTACATTATGCAACTGAATGAGTGTGTGTGTGTGTGATGTGTGTGTGTATGTTGTGTTTGTGCATGTGTGTGTGAATTTGTGC
>NC_056743.1:1424827428-1424852428 GCF_019279795.1 Protopterus annectens
TAATTAAAATCTAAGTTATGAAGGCTTCAGAAATGGTCTGCCCTTCTGGAGGGCTGTAGTAATCCATCACTGGAGCTCTTTTTGACATACCCTCTCTGGGTCAGTAATCAAGCAGTCTGAATCCTCTCCACTGATACTGGTGAGGGAAGTTCACCTGGAAAAAAGATAGATAAACACAATATTTCCAGTTGAAGCTCTCTGCATCAAGCATAATTTCCCTTAAGAGCACACAGGCAAAGTCTGAGGTCTGGGTTTCCCTCTTTCTCCATGCCCCAATGGCACAGCTATAAAGTTGAGTCCTCAACCGAGTGTCCAAGCCAAGTCCTCCACCACTCTCTCTATGAAACCAGTACTGTATGTCCCTGCTCCAAGCATCTGACATACACAAACTCTTTGAGATCTGTTTTTCACACACACACACACACACACACACACACACACACACACACACACACACACACACACACCTGGGAAAGGCTGGCACATATTTACTAGCTATGCCCCTCTGCCCAGATTATAATGTAGTTACTGCCACCAGACACTCCAAAGCCAGCTACTCTAAGGGTCTTACAAGGGTACCCAATTATACTGAATGAAATTAATACAACCACAAATGGTAATGTTGACCAAACAGTAAGACTTTCAGGAGTGGCCACAGTGTCAACAAATAAATATACATATTCCCGAAGGTTAAAATATTCTCTAAAGAACCAGCCACAATGAAAAGTTTAAATATATTTAATAATAAATAATAAAAGAACATGAAAATACTGAATATCATCTTACAATAAATACCAGAATTTCAAACACAGGAAATATTAAAAATAACACAGCTGAATAGATTCACAGAGATACAGAAAAATGTACTTAACTAATCTCACTATATTTTCCTGACTGATCTAAAGAATTACTATTCCCTGGTTACTTACTACAGCAAGGCAAGATGAAGTGGGTGAGTGATCCTTCTATGTCAGGTTCCAAAAACAGACTGATCTGAGACTTCTGTCTCATCTAGTATTAAAACATCATTTTAGTCCTGGATTACACAATGACATCACATACATCTGGTCATCTGACTTTGGTTCCCATACTATCCCCTTTACTAGAAACTGAACCAGAATACCGCACATATTTGTTACCATACACACAGATAGAGCTTTGCTAAGATGTGTTGCAGCATATGGAAGTCATAAAACAATTTCAAACGTCCACCCTTTCAGAGTAGCAATTAGTTCAACCCGAAGGACAATACAGAAGGCTTCCTAATACACACTTTTTGTCTCTGGCTGCAATCATAACTGTAAGATACATTTTTATGGCCTAAATTAAGTAATTTAATTTCAGGATATTTTTCTAAAAGTTAGCTGGGGCTGAGCTTACCTCTTTTTTCCAACAACCTCTGTTACAATATTAATTTCAACAGTTATAAGACAGTCTGATATATAGGTGTATTTCATTTTTTCTGCCCAGTAGGATCCAGTCCATTTTTTAAGACAAGCAGCTTTACAAATACATTTTCAACACAAGCACCTGTACAAATCAGTTTGATATACAAATGACATATAATTCTTTACAAAACTCCAGCTAGCTATTCTGGCATATGTCACGCATCCGCTGCCCTACTTCTCCTGGTATAGCAGGCAATAACTCACATCATCGCACTCTTCAAGCAATAAAAGTATCAGTTAAAGTTCAGTGCACAGAGAACACAATAGCCATTCCAGAGATGTCTAATAAAATGTTGGATTTCTTCTTATAAAATATGAAATTCTGAATATAGGCTGACATATAGCCCAACACTTTTCATTATCATTCTGGTAAACAAGATGAGTAAGAACACAACAAATTGAAACAAGGATACCTTCACTTTTACCCTTTCTTGGGTATAGAAGACTTTCTACTGGATCATTTATACAGCTGCTCCTTGAAAATCTTCTGAGCTGCATAAATAAGGTAATCCAGGAGAAAGAGGGTGAAGGTAGACTCAACAAGACAATTTAAGTCCAAAAGAGTTAACATTTCCTGACAAATAAGGAACCCTGGACAGATACACACTGTGAAGGTACAGTAGGCCAGCTACTCCAAATCTGTGCTGTACACACAGAGGAGCATAAGCTTTGGTAGGCTTACCTGATTAGAAGCTTAACATAAAGTAGCAATGTACAAACTACACTTTGGGATGTTCTAACAATGTTCACTGCAAGATATGACATAAGGCTTGTCCTGATATCTGAATATAGTCTCCCCCAAGACAATCCTTAATGCAGTGAAGATGCTGGAGATTCATCTAAGACAATGACAAACAAACATCCAGAGGCTGGGGAGTTATCCTCATACAACTGCATCTCTTAACGGAGTCCAGAGTGAGTAAACCAGTTAATATTAGTGATAATGTCATAGCTGGCACAGGTAAAAAGTGGTATCAACATTCTTAAAGAATTTGATCATAATAATAATAATAATAACCACAAAAGAACAGATAGGAAATCTGTACCTCACAACAACACAAAATCAATTTATTGACATTTCCAGACTGAGCTCTTTCATACTTTAGGACTTCATCAGAATCCAGGGTGACTCATTTTTTGGAAGTAGGCTGTTTTATTTTCATTGACAGAGAACAGGAAAACAAGTTATTAGGAGGCAGACAACAGGATCATCACACTTGACTCCCAGGATCCAAATTACAGATAACAAGCCTTGCTTTGAAATGAAAACCTGCATTTTGGAACACTTTCCGACAAGGAAGCACTGATGATGTCTCCTTTGCTTAGGGAAGCCACGTGATAGTGCTTCTTCAGCTATGGCAGACCAGGTAAATTAAAGAGAGACTTTTATATTTGGTTCTGTGTTTGTGTTTTTTTCATAATAATAATAATAATAATAATAACAACAACAGATATTTTTCTAAGGCTTCTCTGTCAGTCACAGTCACTCGGTATCCATTGGTTGAACGGGTCTGTATCTTGTGACTGAGCTACCCTTCTCTCTCTGGCTTTCTGGTCCCCTTGTCACATGCATGTATATTCTGCTCTGTTCACTAGTACATACCATTCATACTCATCTGTATGCAGGATCCGTGATGTGTTTTCCTATTGCATAATGCAAACTATTTTATGCCATTTTCTTGTCTTGTTTTGAAGTGTATGTATAATATTAATGTTTTCACTGTCCTGCTGTGAAAGTGTATTCATAAAAGTCAAGCTCTGAAAATATTGTAAGTAGTCCAGAGTAAATAGAAAAAGCCTGTTCTTAGACAACACCATGGGACTTTTAACATTAACCAGAAGTGCCACCAAAACAGAGAGCTAGGACCTTGATTTAGTGGCTTATCTGAAGGATAGAGTCTCAGGGGTTAAGCATGCCAATCATGCTACATTACACTGTAGTTCTGGAATATGAATCCATGTAGCTGTTAAAGTACTAGAGCCCATAGGCATTTGATGTTAGGCTGGCATTCCAGGTACACAGCCTGCTAAGCCACTGACATTAATGAAAAAAAAAGCATCATGGGGCCACAGGTGGTATGGTGATATAGCTGTATGTGTACTAATAATATTTATATCAGTGGAATGAGGGGCACAATCTGGCTGCATCATGCACCAGTGTTGCTAACCATCTCTGTAGCCTCTTCCAAAGTTTTCAAAATGTTATTCAGATGTCATCATGATTGGTGATACCGATACATTTCCTCTCTGGAACAGGCTTCTGCTGCCCTGTGACTCTGCACTGGATTAAGTGGGTAATAGCAGAATGAGAGAAAGAATGAAAGAGCACATGTTGTGCTCCACTAAACATGATTGCTTGATTTGTTGCTGCTCCAGCACATGCTCCTTAATAATATTAGAACTCGTTTCACTGGGGGGGGGGGGGGCTCCTGAATCATGTAACACCAAGTGAAATGCATTTTCTTGCACAATCTGCTATTTCAGCTTTTGGGATTTCACAAAAATCATTAAAACAGAAACAGACTGTGCAGACAACAGAAACAAAGATCTGCTCATAGAGTCATTAATCACCAGATTGCAAAGTACTAATATCAGTTTCCCAGTTGGGCAGCTTTCACAATGTTCAGATATGATCAGAAAATATACAATGACGAGACACCGAACAATCATGTTGCCAAACATTATCACCAATTCAGCCTTCCAACAGGGATGGTATTTACCTATTAATCGTAAATGCTCCAGGCATGGGGCACATGCTGGCTATAAATCATGGCATAATTCAAACCCTAACATGAAGGTAAGCATCAAGTCCTGTCTTATAATATTTAGCCATTAACACTTCAGAAACTGCGTATTGAACATTTCTTAAACACATTTTTTTAATTAAAACTACTAACCATTTAGTGTTTCACTCTTATTTTGCAGCAGTATCAGATTCTATCAATTTGAGCTGCCATAGATAAATGAACAATTCATTGCTGTAAAAGGAACAAAATACTTGAAGCAACAATAGCATATGGTATTTGTTTTTTTGTGAAATATATGAACGAGTGCAATCCATAAACCAGACCAGGCAGTTTAAAGAGTACCCTGTCTGCTGAGTGATAAATGATTTTTTCAGTCATGCAATTTCTAGACACACAACTGTACATGCACAATAGCAAACTACTTATTAAAAAAGAAGCTACACATTTTTTTAAATTGTGTTACAGGAAAATATTGCAGAGGAGTGGGAGTTATATTTGAAATTTACTACTCCCTGGCTGTTCGTCTGGAAGTAAGTCTAACTATAAATCTTAATAACAAAAAACAAAAATGCATCCAATAAAATGGGAGGGGGTCATTTAGGCTACCAGTTAGCACAGCGGATTAAGGCTATGAACTATTAAAAATTGGTTTATCTACCCAAGGGTTTGATTCCCTCAGCTTCTGTTTGCCTGTTGCATGACTCTGACTAAATCACTTAACCAAACAGTGTTCAAGGGCAGTTGGGAAACTAGGTTAGGCTTCTCAATGGTTTCTTTGACCATATGCCTAGTAATATCTGGATCTATATCATATTATTGTAAAATCAAAATGTTGAATGGCACAACAGCGAAAGTGCAGAAATGTTGAGGGTCCGTTTTTGAGATCGCAGTACAGTGAAGACTGGGATATTTGCCCTTTCCTCAATGTAGTGTGATCTCGGAGTTGGAATATATATTTAGTGGGGTGGGGGTGGGGGGCACAGCCCCCCACAATACCAAATTTGAGTTTTGGCATTTTCGCTCTTGTGAGCATTCAACATTTTGCATCTATGATGTTATGATATAGACGCTAAAATCTATGAGTGATGGTGGCTGTAGAACAATGCTCATCCAGGTGACTTTCTGGAAAGTGTCATGTTATCTCATACTCAGGCCTCTTTATAAGCTGATAGATGTGGTTTTGTTTGACAGTGCCAAAAGAGAGGCCCATCCCTTAATTTGTACCACACCATTACTTTTATATTATCCTGGAACAGCTTTGTTCGTCTGTTCATGGCATTGGTAAGGATAGATTACTTCCTATGATGGTATGGAAGAGTGAAACCCTTCTGCTCGGTTTGCACTTCCTCATGCAGAAATCCATGGGAATCTAGCAGTTACTGCAGATGCTTAAAACAATGAGCTGTTATCAAGCTGCTCACGGTAGGAAAGGGTTTGTTTCCCTCAGCTTATTTTGTGGCAACAAGCCACTTATCCAGATAGCATTCAAGAGTCCCTCCTGAAAAGGGACATGTGTCCAGTGGGCTTACCTGGTTACAAAAAAAATAAAAAAATGTTGCCTATTATACAAAATGTAATGGAATATCGCAAAGTAAATAATATTTCTTTTCAGACAGGCAAGCCCTCCCACACCAGCCATGATGCCTTAACTTAAGTATACCAACTACACAGTTATGCATAACTGTGGAAGGGAACAATTCCCAGAACAGCATAGCACTCTCTTGCAGACATTTGTTTTACTTTAATATGAGTGAGCAAGTGATTTCCATGGTTTAATGCATCAAAGACTGCAGGAAGCCAAGAAGCAGTTATAAGGCTTATATATCTAATATTCATTCTGTTACCAAAATTAACATTATAGTTGAGATGCATTAGTTTTATAAGATTACACTCACTGTAGTCATCCTTAGGTTATACAATGTTTATGTTTGAACATTTATTTATTTCCTAACCTGTGGTTACTTGCCTAAAGCTATAAATATTGGAGTAGTGTATTTCTTGATTTGTTTGGTTATTCTATGAGTGGATGGGGATACCATTATGTATCAGGTTCAGATCAGTTATTTTTTGTCCTTTACTGCTTCATTGTAAAATTTAGGTAATTGTGCAGTTTTATAATTCATTACCATGGTATGCAGGCTCTTAAGCAATGTTTCTTTCTTTCTTTTTTTGTCACATGCACTATAAAATATGATAGAAAACTCCTTATTACCCTGTGTCTATATGATATGGCTTGACTTGCTTGATGCATTATTTTATACTGCTGCATTTTAGAGATAACCAAATTTCAGATAGTAGGGGTTAGTATAAAATGGCATCTTGCCCATAATAATCTGAGCAGGAGACTTAGGTCTACTGTAGTTAGGATGACCAGCTGCCCCCGGGAAGGGTTCACCAATGGCTAAACCATTATCCAGTCTTTGGGAACTTCACATGGAGCTGATCTTAATCTGTAAGTAGTGACAAGGATGTGTTGTCCATGGATCCTGACATAAGCAATTGATACAAAGCCTGGAATTATCCATGACTTGTTAACAGACCATGACTTTGCATTAAGTACTAAAACTTGGCATGATGTGAACTTTGGTCTCCATTTGGCTGCACCCATACTGCATGGTTTTCTCACAGTTCAGAGCCACAGGCAGAGTATTATTGATGAAAGAATTGTCATCTGTTTTAGATATGCAAGGATTCAATAAACCCTACGCTGTCATTTTCTATTGTCTGTACATCGTGGCATGACAAGCACATGGTAGCAATAAGTTTTAGATTCAGTAAGTGCTGTGCAGAGGTGCACACCACCACACAAACAAGATAAACACTGTGGCATGCTAATTACAGCATAAGCACCTGTACTGCATGTTAATCAACCAATCCAATATGGTGGAGCTATTCAACAAGCTATAAAGTAACTGTGTAGATTCCATTCTGGTATTTCCTGCAAATTCCAAAACCTTTTGGAATACAGCGACAATAAGGAGTCTGCATGGAAGGAATGTTAGAGAATGCTGCTGCTGCTGCTTTACTTCAATTGTATGTGCTAAAGGCTGAAGCCAGTGCTGCTGCCACCAATAGGCCTAGGCTGAGAAAAAGAAGAGTTTTCAGGCCCCGTTTAACTTTTCACAACCTACATGACATAGAAATTGTAGAGCGCTACAGGGTGGATAGGGACACACTGCAGGAACTCTGTGACCTCAGCCATCCTCAACTTACAGCCAGGGCCAACCAAGAGGAACCCATCCCAGTGGAGACAAAGGTGTGCTTAGCTACAGGTACCTTTCAGAGACAAACAAGGGACAAGATTGGGGGTGTCACAGGCATTAGCATCCAGGATCCTCCATTCCTGAATGCTGTGCTCCAACATGCAAGTGACCACATATATTTTCCCTGTAGTCCGGAGGAGAGGGCCAGAAATATGCAGCTCTGCCCTGCAGCACACTACCCTGAAGTACTGGGTGACATAGATTTCACATGTATAGAAATTAAGGCACAACCAGGGGAACAGGGTAGGCACTACATAAACAGAAAGGGCTACCAGTCTATCAACTGCCAAGTCATGTGTAATGCCAGGGGAATCATCTTGAGCATGTCTGCTGGCAACCCTGGCAGTTGCCATGACTCACATATCTGGTACACCTCTAAACTGTACCAGAAGTTTGCTAGGGGTGATATCCCACAGGGTTATTTACTGGGGAATGCAGGCTATGCACTGGAACTGTGACTGATGACACCCATCAGAAATGCACATGCACCCACGGAAGAATGCCATAATGAGGCACATGCTCAAATCAGAAATATCATAGAGCATTGTCGGGGCTGCTGAAATCATGGTTCCAGTGCCTAGATACATCTGGGTAACCCTGCAGTACAATCCATGGACATGTGCAGAAATATTCACAGTATGTGCCAAGCAACACAACATCATCCTGAGAAAACAGCTTCAGCAGGATCAGCAAGGGGGAAGGGGCACACATCCCACCACCAATGCCAAGGTCACCACAGCCACAGGCAGATGAGGGGTTAGAGTGGGAACCACCAGCTGCTGTGGGTGTAGACAGACATAGGTGTGTTCAGTATGCCCTTGCATTGACTAAGAGACAATGCATAACACACTGACTCACCAAGTAGGGGCCTAAAACCTTCCTCCTATGCACATACATATAGTAACACTGATGCCAGGAAACTCACACAACCTGTATCTCCCCATGTATTGGCTGTGTACTGCTTGCATCAGTCCTGAACTAAAATTGTGCCAACTGCCGTATTCTTGAATCTGGAGTGTATTGTGTAATAATTTGAATGAGTGAGATATCCTTGTATTTCACTAATTGATACTGTAAGCAAGTAAAAGGTGGGAGATTGTTACAGAAATGATCTTATTATGTGGCAGCGGAGACTTATGTGACATATATGTGCCCATTATTAAATAGTAGGCCTCAGGCATCAAAGATTCACACAGCTATATCTTGCAAAAGTACTGATGATCACTGCATGCCCTCAGTTTAGCACCATATATTTGTGCTGGGAAATCATTAAAGAGAGAAGTTAGAAAGTAATGATACACATTGCAGTTTCTGACTTCATAACCCTCACAACATCATTCACAATAAAGTTGGGAAATTTTGATGCTATCAACTGTCTAACGTTTAATATGTCAAAGGTACAATTATCAGTTCAACATCACAAATGCAGATATACTAAGCACTAAGTCAGCTATGCACCCTGAGCATCAGACAAAAAGCTTATGTATCCCTGAATCCAAATGATAGAAAGCAGGGATATGGCACAGTTATCATCACTTGCACAGGTTGTTGTGTGGGAGCTGGAGGCCTAGGCTGACACAAAAGGTCAGTGAGTGTGTGTGAGTAAGAAAGAGAAGCAGGCAGGCTGAACAATGTAAGTATTGTGTGTGTGTCTGCAGGGGTCCCCAGGTGAAATTGGTGTGTGAGTGCCTGCATGAACACAGCCAAACTCCGTGCTGGCTCTACATCTTTGTATGTTGGACAGGTGTGAGCCATGCATGGCAGAGGTGGCCCCAACCATGAGAACTGGCTCTACCAGGAGTTGTACTGTCATGTCCAAGCCCACTGTCAGATGCACTGCTACTACCTGAACATGACTGATGTCTGCTGTATGAGCTCCCTTCATGGGGATGCCCAGGACCACAACCCCATGGCTTGCCACATCTGGGTGTGTACAGCATACACACTGATGAAGCAGTGGAAGGACTGCCACTATTGGAGCGTGATCAGGCATGGCCAGATGATGTGGATGACCTACACCCATGAGGATGCTGTTCCCCTCCCAGCAGATGTTCCATCACAGACAATGCTCATTCCATGACACGTCTCTTGTTCCATCACAGACACACCTTGTTCCAATGTGTCAGTCATCCATTCCATAGAATCGTCAACACAGTGAAGAAAATCACACATGTCAGCCTCTACAACCCTGAGCATTTGTCTGGAGCACCTATGGGAACATGCATGGCATGTCCATGATTGCCCTACACATAAGTTGAGTGGCATGGCAAGAGACACCTAGACAAGGTGAAGGAGAGAAGGCAGGCCTCCTCTGAGCACTCCTATCAACTCTCCTGCATGGCACCTCACCTATACTTTGACTCAACAGGCAGTGAAGCCACAGTAACCATACTTCCTTGGTCAATGGCCTTGCCCTCCACCTGTCCAATATCTGTGGGATCACCGGAATGGGTAAGTGTAGGCCTACTGGCTATGTCCGGTGGAAATGCAGGGGATGACTGTATGTCAACCTCAGTGTCAGATTCACCGTCTGCACCCCCCCCCCCCAACTGTGCCTCAGTTTGAGGAAGAACCACAACCTTGGAACAATAACACACTTTATTTAGTGCTTTCATCAGTGTATAACAAATGACTTCATCAGAATAAATGCACTCTGAATAATTGTATTTAAGTAGTATTTGAAACCAAGTCACATGACTGGAAAATCAAATCAAAACCCAGCATCAATTAGTATATTCAAAAACTAATTAAGCACATAAAATACAACAAAATACCTAACTGTGTTTCCTTTCCTAAATATAAAATATAAAATTTTGTACACAGAAAAAAATTTAGGAAAGGAATGTGCTAAATAAAGTGTGTTATTGTTCCAAGGTTGTGGTTCTTCCAGGATCTGGTTTTTAGTTCGTGACTACACTATTGGATCTTGGTTTGTGTCTCAGTTTGGCCACCATCCTTATCAGAGTCTGCCAATACACTGACATCAGATGGCAGAGGGCCCACACTTCCACTGTCATGATCACACGTTATAAAAAGCAACAAACACAAGAAAAAATTAATACCTATACTACTCTAGTCCAATGTATGCTAACAAACTAACAGACAGCACAGTTATACACACAACAGGCCTGGCATCAACAGCACACATAACAATATTTCTTTAAATTGCTCAGCAGTACTGACATAAACATGTTTGGCTTACCATCTGCAGATGGGATTCTTCTCTGCAATCCAGATGGTCCTGGAAGAAGTTAAGCAAAAGGTAAGGGAAACATCATCACAATTAACAGTAATGCAGGGGTTAATATATACCTTTACCCCTTTATATGTCCATTATTTATACTTTCAACAAGAATGTGGTTGACAAATCCAACCTTAGCTAAAAACTGTAGCAATCTTCAATCCCCCCAAAAAATAATTAATGTGACACAGAAGTAACATATTGATTTCAATTGTTTTACTATACAACAGTATTAAACTGCTGAGATACAAAAGCCTACCTGAAAGTTCCTCCTGGAGTGTGTTGGCTATCTCTGAAGCTGTTGCACCAACATCCAGGACATTTTGTCCTGGAGTTTCCTGGGAGCTGTCTGGATCCCTGATATTGGAAAGGAACTCTTCATCATGTTAGTGGTGGCTCTATAACAGGCCCTCCCCTGGTAACCATCTGATCATGACCCACTGCAGCTGCACTCCTCCATGCACATGTGATCATGTCAGTGGCCCTGTGGCACACCTGCTTTTAAGTCCTGAGATGGCCACCCACAGCAGACACATCATGCACAATTTGGCACAAAACTTGCATTCTGTGTGCTATATCTCCCTGCCTTCTTTCAAACAGGAAGGCACCATGTTGCCTAAAGGCATCCATTATGACCTGATTGACACACCTGGGTGGCATACTCATAGATGTCCTAAAAAACAACAGAAGGATAATGCACGTAAGTATCACATAACTATAAAATAACTGTTCCCAGATAAAATAGAAAAGGTAGCCACTCAGTATTACCCACTGGAGAGACATAACAGTCTAGAGATGTAACATATGAACAACAGGTAGGATGCAAGAAAAGGAGAGTAACAATAGCAACATAACCTTGTTTGAGCCAGAACAGTAACTCAGCCTTGCTCCTCCCCCCCAAAAAAAGAACAGGCAATTGACATATTTTGCTAAGAAACCATCTTTGAAATGGTAAAAGAGGTATCAAAGAAACTTGTCTCTGAAACATTTGTACATATTTATCATAGGGCATTCCAGTTTCAAGAACTGACAATCACATATACATGTGAAATGGCTTGACAAACATGCCCATACCATCAGTACTCTTCTAGCTAATGCATACAGATAAAAGTGTAAATGCCTTTGCTCATATTTTTCTTAAATACATTCCACTGTATGCAGTACGTAGTTTACAAAATGCAAGTATACCTTCTGAAGTTCAGTAACCCTCTGTGTAGATGTTTCTCAAAGAAATAGCATATGTTCAGTTCTCTCCACATAAACAAGTCTCCTCACCATCAGTTTGCTTAGTTACATGGTTGCCTTTTTATATACATACATACATACATACATACATACATACATACATACATACATACAAATGTTTCAAGCATGGGCATTAAAGCCCTTCTAGCTTGCCAATATGCCAAAACACTTGTTCCCATAATAAATGTCCAGGCTGTTCTTAAAAATATCTAAACTAGTACTTGCTTTAATGTAATTTGGTAATCTGTTCCAAGCATCAGCTACTCTTTCAGAAAACCAATTAGTACACTTCTCATTCCTATAGAATCTTCTACATAGGTTATCTGATGATTCTCTAGTGCTTTTTGATAACCCCAAACATTCCTAGAGGTAGTTGTCCATAAATGCCCTATATACCTGAATAGGATCTCCTCTTAAATATATTTAAGAGACACTGTACAAGTTCAGATATTTTAGTCTTTCATAATAACTTAGATTTTCACATTTGTGTATTCCCTTAGTATATTTCTGCTGTACTCCTTCCAGTTTATTCATGCTTGTTTTCCTATAGGGTTTCCATATTGTTATTCCATACTCAAGTTTGGGTCTAATGTAACTAACAAACAATGACTTCATTATGTTTGATTTCCTAGACTTTTATACAATAAATATTTTTATACAACCTATAGTTCTATAACTATCATTAGCCAATTGGTTGATGTGATTAGAAAAACTCATAGCTGAATCTACCCATATACCCAGGTCCTTAAATGAGTCTACAGTTTCGATCACTGTGTGCTGTATTAAATATTCACCTTTCAGTTTATGTCTCCCAAATCTCATCGCTTAGTTTTTGATGTATTTATCAGCATATTATTCTCCTGTGCCCTAATGGTCAATTTAGTCAAATTATTTTCCAGACATGCCTTATCTGTAACACTTGTAATCAGTTTACCCAATTTCAGGTCTTCAGCATATAGACTGTAGAACACTTCAAATGAAAATGTAAGGTCTGAAAGATGCAATCTAAACAAGTAAGGGCATAGTCCAGAGCCCTGTGGGACACCTTGACTGTAACTAAGGATTTCACCTGTCCAGTTGGTGTGTGATACTTGCCATGTCCTATTTGTAAGCCATGCAGCTATCCATCTTATTAACAATACATAAATACCTAGTTGTACTAATTTATTGATCAGTGTTTTGTGCATGACCCTGTCAAATGCTGAAGTTAAATCTATATAAATCACATCACAGCATAATTTTTCATTCATAGCTGTTATTATATTGTTATAGAACATCATGTTATATAGATCTATTGTCAACATATGCATGCTGATATATGGTTTCAAGTCCCAGCCTATCCAGTTCTGACAATAACTTATCCAGTATTACCTTCTCCATTATTTTTCCACAACATGAAAGTAGACTTAAGGTTCTGTATGATTCTGGGTTTGTCCTACTCCCCTTTCCCTTAAAGGCAGGTTTAATAAGTCCATGTCTCCAGTCTTGAGGAATCTCCCCATATTTATATGACCTAGTAAATAGTAGATGTAATGGCAGTGTAAGTTCTTGCTTAAGTGTTCTCAGGTCATTTTTACTTATTCCGTCTCCTCCCTGCACTTTGTTTGGATCCAGTTTGCACAGTTCTTTTTCAATATAATCTAATTTGATTCCAGTATCTGGGGTTACCTGGATGTCACTAGGACAACTTACCATCCCTTTTGTGGAGCCAAACTGTTTTGCATAAGATATTGTAAATATATCTATAATCTGTTGTGTCTGAGAATAAATTTTAGAATCTGCACACAGTTTATCAATTTGTGTATCTTTACTCCTTCCACATCTTCTGTATCTATAAAAAGATTTCCTATTATGCTCAATATCTTTATATAAATTTTCTTCAAATTTTTCTTGATCTTGTCTAACACTATGCTTAATCTGTTTGGCCAGCTCATTTATTTCAGTTTTCAAAGTTGTAGTTTGACGTCTCTTCCATTTCTTATATTTTTTGTCTCTCACCTTAATCAGGTATGTTGTTCTTATGGAAATATACCCCCCTAATGTTGCGTGCCTAGATCCTGATGTTAAACATTTTTTTTACTTTTTGCACTCAAACAATTTCTCTTCCAAAACTTTCCACATTCCATTTGCAGTTTTTCCACTGAACACCTCACTCCAGTGTAGATTCAGGGCTGTTAGCATAGTGAAGATGCAAATGAGGTGTGAACTAATTAGGACTGCTGAATCCCAAATACTTGGGAGGTTGGCATAATCGTTAATGTGTTTACCTTGCAGACGCAAGATATAGGGTTTGATTCTCACTTGGGGTAATTGGCTAGGCTTAAAATGGCCCAGAAGGGCAGTTGGCCTAGTACCAACCTATGAACCTATATAGGAGATATAAACATAGTTTAGACACTCTCCCAGTGCTTTTAGTGGATTGCAACTGTGAATGATTACTGGTTGGGAGAAGAAAAACACAACAGCAATCTAGGCTGCCACATACATTGAGTGTCAGGTTAGATCTACAAAGTGTTAGATATAAGGTTGGAAATGTAATTAAGCAGCACACAATAAACATCCAACCTGCCCTTTATTTGTTGGCAGCTGCATATGTTATTATTTCCAGTTAATATCCTCACACATTTTAAGGCCAGTGATATAGAATGGCTTACAGACTGCATGTCTCACATTACTGGTCAGATAACTGAAGAATGACCAGCAAAACACAGACAGGTAAGGCAGAGCTATATCTTTGCAAACAATAATCATAACAGGTTGTGTGATCACTAAGTGCACTGCATCCAAAAATGTACTAATAACAGTTGTATGGTTTCATATTACTGTAGATGATGTTGCAGTGCAGTTGGTTGTGTGCAGAATGATTTCAGTTCCTTGCTGCAAAGCTGTTTCATGGCAAAGAGGGATAAAGCACCCATCCTGTGTTCTGAAGATTCATTGGAGTGAGAGTTCAAATCCAGACCTATGTAGACATATCTCATGTGAAACCTCATTTTTAGTGTGTATGTCATAGACTGAGTTTTCCTCAACTCAACTACTTGTCCTTTTTTCCCTTTTACTTCTTGTTTTTTTTTTTTATTTTTTTTTTTAATTTTATTTATTTTGGGGGGGGGCAGTGTTTGCATGATGTGGCACTTAGTGCAATCACAGGAATGGAGGAAGTGACTGGCAGGTTTGGTTGCACTTATCTTATTTCTGCGAAGTGTGGCAGTGCACATACTGGACAACTGGACCACCCAGGAAGCAGACAGGACTCAGATAGCCAAAAATAGAAAATGGATAAATTCAATTAATTGTGTTGGGCACCATGCAAGTCCACTAAGTGGTGTTGCAGGCATTATGCAGCAGTTCTCCAGCAGCTGCAGCCATCAAACACCTGCAGACAGGACCCAGACAACCAAAAATGGAAACCAGATACATTCAATTAATTCTGTTGAGCTTTGTGCAAACCCGCTAAGCGGCATTGTGAGGTGGTTAACACAGCGACCTAAAATACAATTAGTAAATTAGGCAATGTCATGCAACCAGTCCTGTGGCAGCAGGTTTAAATGTAGGGCTGGAGTATAGATGGTTCTGGGTTCTAGTATAGGTTGTGCAACATTTTTTTTACTGTTGTGACAATGCAATTTAAAGCAATGAACTGAAACATGAACAAGTGTGATTTCAACTGTCTTGTGGTAAGTGTAGAGCTACCATACACACGGTCTTGGGTTCTAATGCATGATATTCCATACACTTTTACTGTTGTTCCACTTCCCATCATGTTCACTCTCAGTTATAACACTTTAGATAGTGCAGCTGATATTAATTATTTGCATAAGGGATGAAACTATTATTGTGTCTTTTATTTATTCATTTTATTTATGTATTATCAGATTTGAGATCATGTAGGTTTCCCAGTTTACAGAGGCATAATTAAAGTCTCCCATGAGTATGGTATTCGGTTGAATGGCAAGTGTTTCCAATAGGTCTAAGTACAAGCTATCAGTTTCATAAGTTACAAAGGGTGACCTATAGCTTGCTAGGATATGGCATAGGACTTTGTCTATGGCAGTCTGTATGGGAAGAACACTACACTGTCATCCTGTTAAATAACTTAGAGGTATGCTTGTTATTAATATAGATAGAGACACTTCCATGTTTACTCGGAGTAAGTGTAGTTGCTCATTTAAATGTGTGGAAAGCACTGAATCCCTGCAATGCTAAGGTACTCTATGTGGCTATAAACCATATCTTGGCAGCCACACAGATGTTTGAATTGACCAGTGGGAAGAGAGTTTTGAAGGAGAGGACTTTTTTGTTTAGACTCCTGGCATTGAGCAGTAACACCTAGATTTTCTTGGGTAGATTTTGCTATGTTGGAAGGTTCGCCAATTTGATATTGCCTAAAAAAAGTCCCTATAGGGGAGGACAAGGTGATAGTCAATATTTAAAAACCTAGAGGTAACAGGTGCAGACCATCCTTGGCAAAACAATGTATTCTGTTAACCATGCCCTTCTGCACTGACAAATATTCTATCCCCTAGAATGACACCAAAAACTAAGCCATTTAGTAAAATCAATCATCTCCTGTTCATATATTGCCATTACCTTTGGTGAAGGTAGAATGCTGCCCAATTCTAGGTGTGTACCAACCTATGGCACATAGTCTGAGTGTTCCATAATGTCTCTTTTCATATAGTCTGTGGAGGTGTGTCTCATGTTATTTACATCTACAGGGACTATGTCTGAATTATACTGGTATCTGTGATGAAAAGACTTGAATGCATGTGTATTTTGGTGGATCCTGTCCTCTGATATGCAGCTGACCATTATTCCCTTCTTGTTCAGCTTGGTGAGTTGGTCATCAGTATGTCATAGGTGTCCAGTACGACTAGAGTCCTGGGTAGTGTACTTGCTTACCTTATGGGCTTGGTACTTGAGGCTCCACTGGGTGTGGCTGCATGTGCAGTGTTGGATGTTGTTTCTGTTGAGTGCTTTCAGGTTTGCTGAGGATAATTTCTGCAGGTGCAATGTCTGGGAGGTCTTTGGTGTTTGGAAAGATTGCACTGAAGTGCCTCAGCATAAGTAGGTCTATGTGTAAGGTGGGTAGTTTGTGTGGTGGGTACAGCATGTGTGTTTTGTCAGCCAGATTGTTATTATGAGCACATGTATGCAAGAGTTTTGCCTCCAGAGACATTGTGTTTGCATGACACATTTTGCAATTAACGTTCTGTATTTCCTTGGTTCCCATTTGTACAGTGCACCCAACAGCAGTACAGCCTTGCACAAAGCTTTGTACAGTAAATAGAAATGTAGAATGAATCGGGAAGTACTTTTTATCAAATGCAGGCCTGGCAGTATGCTTTAATATCACACTGATAGTAACATTGTTAGCACAGAACATGTAATGAATGCACTACAATTCCACAGTTTGTATTTGCACTATACTCCTAACAGTAGCACTATCTTACACAAAGCCTTGCACAGTAATGGGAAATGCAGAATAAACAACAAAATATACTTTACAAAATATTGGCATCTTATGCTTTAATACTGCACTCATAGTAACACTGCTTCACACAACACACTCCAATGAACGCAGTGCAATTCCACCAATTTGCTCATTACATCTAACATCAAAACAGATGCTCTTCTACCTCCTCATCCTAGTAATGACACTTGTTATATTTATTTCCTCTCTAGTGTCTTTATTAACATTCTCATTTCTCTAATACTAATCGTCTCTCTCTGTGCCATTCATTTTCCTCCTGCACATTATTCCTCATCTGATTCTAGTACTTTGTCTATTTTGGCATTAAAATACTTCATTATTTCTCTTCTCTATGTATTATTACAAATATAGCCAATAGTCTGAACAATTATATTTTAATTTCCTCAGCATAAGCTACCCAGTTCTTCAATGTGTCTTACTACTTGCAGTACATATTGTACTCTTGATCACAATCTCTCCTAACAATATTTTGGAAATGTATTTCAATCTGTTGTGGGAGCTCTTATCTCCTTATATATAAGGTACACTCCACTCTGTTGTAAAGAGTTTTATCTATTGTGGGTCTTTTCTCACATTATATACAATTATCTATCAGCTATTGCAATGTATGTTTATGTGTGTTTGTGAAATATTTAATCTGCAGTGGAACTTTTCTCCCCTTGTATATAACTAAATATTAACTATTGTTTAGATGTTTTTTGAGTCTGTTATAGACCTTTACTCCCGGGCCTCCACTGAAAATGGAGAAGGAATGAGGTTTAAGGGAAGAGAGGCATTCAGTAAGCTACGTATTGTTTGATTGACAATGACTGTTTAGAAGATTATATATGATGTATAATGTTTGTAACTGAAAATATGTCAATATGTTTTTTAATTTATATAAATGTATGATTGCCTATCTCATAAGTGCTAATTTATTTCTTGCAAAAAGAAAAAGATGAAGGATAAGTAGCCCATCCTAGAAGAAGTAAGAATAGCACTAAGGAAAGTGAAATCAAAAAAAGCAGCTGGCTCAGATAAGATCACAGCAGATATAATCAACATGTTATATAAGATGGGGGAGAGTTGGCTCCTGAGGGTACTCAGAGCAGTATGGAGAGAGAAGTGTATCCCAGATGACGGAAGAATAAGCATACTAGTGCCAGTATACAAGAAGAAAAGGAACAACCACAACTGTGGGTGGTGCAGAGATATCAGACTCCTGTCACACTGCTTGAAAGATCTAGAGAGGGTGATTGATAAATTAATACGCAGAGCAGTAGTAGAAAGTAAGATGGGTGATGAGCAGTTTGGATTCAGATCAGGATGCAGCAGAACTGATCCAATATTTACAGTGAGACAGATATTTGAGAAGAAGATAAAGATGAGGAAAGTGTCCAACCAAGCACCCCTATACATGGCTGAGCACAGTGGCATGATCACTTCCCTGAACTTAGATGCCATGCCCTTATTTATAAGTTGAGTGAGATAGAATGAGTTTCTTATAAATTTAGACTCATATTGGTCAAAAGCCAGGTTAAAATCTACATAAGTTCTCAAATCCCTGAGTACTGTGTCGACTTTTAGGGGTGTTTTATCAATGAAGTAGTTTCCCTGAGTGGCTGACTTACCAAAAGGTACTATTATGCATTTCTTGTAATTGAGTTTTAAGCTGTGGCTTTGGCACCAGTCATTTGTCTGTGTTAGACCTTCCTGTTAGATATTGCTGTCTTAGGGGTATCTGTGATTGCTCCAAGCTTACAATCATCTGCAAACTTGTTAAGCTAGAAGCCCTTGACATTGGCCTTTACTTCCGAAAAATAGATGCCAAAGATGAGTAGACCCAGCAGAGAGCCCAGAGAGACTCCACTGGGTGACCAGCTTCTTTGTGGAGGTGGTTTCTCCAATCCTAACTTCCTGGGTCCTGTCTGGGAGCAAGCTGGCTATTCAGTGAGCTACTTAGTGATTTATGCCTAATCTGTGAATTTGTTTACAATGCCTGAGTGGTGTATTGTATCATATGCCTTAGCTAGGTCAAGGTGGATAGTATCCACTGTTTCCCATCATCCATTGTCTTGGTGACCTTCTCAAAGAAGTCCAGCAGGTTTAGGAGGAAAGACTCGCCGTTGATGAAACCAAACTGGGGGGTCCATTGTCTGAAGGTTTCCTATGTCATTGTTAATCATTTTCATGGTAATTCTTTCCATGGCTCTGCATTCCCGGCATCCACTGATGGCCCCATCTTGTGCAGATGAATGACCATTGCAGTATTCCATTCACATGCCATGAAGCCTCTGCAGAGGCTTTGACTGAACAGTGACACCAGTGGCCCTGATAGGTCATATTTCAGGCTATTTAGGAGGCATCCTGGGATATTATTTGGGGCCCATCAAAGCTGTATTCTGGGCTTTGGAAAGTACATCTAAGACCTGCTACCTACTGTTAGTTGGAGGGAATATGTAATATGATATTTCCTGGGGAGATGCCTGGGGGTGGGAGGGGTAGCTAAATTTGTGAGCCAGAAGATTTGATATAGCTCTCACTTCCATAAACGTGGCTCCATTTTCCAACTGTTTGGCACACTGTTGTGGCTACCTTATTAGTTTTGGACATAGCTATAGAAAGCCCTATGGTTGCCCTTTGTCTGGGGCAATATAATCACCTCAAAATTTGCTTTGTTTGACGTAATTAGTCCTCTTAGTTGTCTATTCAGTTTGATAAGAGAGTTTTTATCTTTCTTGGTGTTACACTTCCTAATTCTATGTATAAGTCTGTTTTTCTTTTGTTGTACAACCTGTTTAATTTTGGATTTCACCAGGATGGTTTGTTTTTTGAGTTAGTTTTGGGTTAACTTCTGGTAGTCTC
Organism: Protopterus annectens; assembly: GCF_019279795.1. NCBI lineage: Eukaryota > Metazoa > Chordata > Ceratodontiformes > Protopteridae > Protopterus > Protopterus annectens. The sequence continues at coordinate 1,424,847,711 of NC_056743.1, forward strand.
AGCAGCCTCTATGCAATCATTGACGTGATTGCATAAAACCTCTGCGTATAATTCTGAATAATCTGCTGTGTTATCTGGGTTCGGAACGGCTTAAATTTTAACAGATTATCACTTAATAAAAGGTAGTTTCTCTTGGAGTATTTTCTGACTATTACAGGGGTTCCTGGCATTAAAGAGTTAATTCTTATTTTGAAAGAGACTGCTTTGTAGTCTGACCTTACCAGAGAAGACAAGGCATGGGGGGGGACACAATTCTCCCATATATGTGAGTACCAGGTCCAATATGTTTGTACCTCTAGTAGATGCATGCATTAACTGGTTTGGGATGTTTGTGTTTACAAAGTATAGGAATCTCTGCACTTGCAAATTTGGGTTCATGTAGGATTCCCAGTTTACAGAGGCATAATTAAAGTCCCCCATGAGTATGGTATTTGATTGAATGGTGAGTGTCTCCAATAGGTCTAAGTACAAGCTATGGGTTTCATAGGACATAGAGAGTGACTTATAGCTTTCTAGGATATGGCATGGGACTTTGTCTGTGGCAGTCTGGAAGAACACCACACCATCATTCTGTTAATTAACCTAGACATATGCTTGTTACTGATGTAGACAGAGACACTTCCATCTTTAGTGGGAGTCAGTGTAGTTGCTGGTCTAAATGTGTGAAAAGTACTGAATCGCTGTACTGCCGGGGTAGTCTGTGTGGCTTTAAACCTTGTCTTGATTACTGTACAGATGTCTGCATACTCTAGTGGGAGGAGAGTTTGGAGGAAGAGGAGTTTCTTGTTTAAATTACTGGCATTGAGAAGTAACACCTTTAGACTTCCTTGGGTATATTTTGCTACGTGAAGGTTCGTCAATTTGGTATTGCCTAAAAAAGGATGGAAAAGGTGATAGCCAAGATTTAAAAACCTAGAGGTAACAGGTGCATACCATCCTTGGCAAAGCAATGTAGTTTGTTAACCATGTCCTCCTGTGCAGACAAATATTTTATCCCCCTAGAATGACACCAGAAACTAATCCAATTATTAAAATCAATCATCTCCTGTTCATATTGTGGCATCACCTTTGGTGAAGTTAAATGTTGCTCAATTCTAGGTGTGTACCAGCCTATGACACATATTCTGAGTGCTCCATAATGTTTCTTTTCATATAGTCTGTGGATGTGTGTCTCATGTTATTTACATCTACAGGGACTATGACTGAATCATACTAGTATCTGTGGTGAAATTACTTGAACACGTGTAACTTGGTAGATCCTGGCCACTGATAGGCAACTGACCATTATTTCCTCCTTTTTCAGCCTGGTGAGCTAGTCATCAGTATGTCATACAAAGGTGTCCAGTACGACTAGAGTCCTGGGTAGTGTGCTTGCTTACCTTATGGGCTTGGAACATGAGGCTCCACTAAGTGTGGCTGTATTTGCAGTGTTGGATGTTGTTTCTGTTGAGTGCTTTCATGTTTGCTGAGAATAATTTCTGCAGGTGCAATATCTAAGAGGTCTTTGGTGTTTGAGAAGATTGCACAGTGCCTCAGTATAAGTAGGTCTATGTGTGGGGTGGGTAGTTTGTGTAGTGGGTGCAACATGTATGTTTTTAATGTCCAGATTATTATTATGAGTGCTTGTAAGCAAGAGTTTTGCCTCCAGAGACATTGTGTTTGCATGAAACATTTTGTAATTAACGTTCTGTATTTCCTTGGTTCCCATTTGTACAGTGCACCCAACAGCAGTACAGCCTTGCACAAAGCTTTGTACAGTAAAGAGAAATGTAGAATGAATCGGGAAGTACTTTTTATCAAATGCAGGCCTGGCAGTATGCTTTAATATCACACTGATAGTAACATTGTTAGCACAGAACATGTAATGAATGCACTACAATTCCACAGTTTGTATTTGCACTATACTCCTAACAGTAGCACTATCTTACACAAAGCCTTGCACAGTAATGGGAAATGCAGAATAAACAACAAAATATACTTTACAAAATATTGGCATCTTATGCTTTAATACTGCACTCATAGTAACACTGCTTCACACAACACACTCAATGAACGCAGTGCAATTCCACCAATTTGCTCATTACATCTAACATCAAAACGGATGCTCTTCTACCTCCTCATCCTAGTAACTGACACTTGTTATATTTATTTCCTCTCTAGTGTCTTTATTAACATTCTCATTTCTCTAATACTAATCGTCTCTCTCCATGCCATTCATTTTCCTCCTGCACATTATTCCTCATCTGATTCTAGTACTTTGTCTATTTTGGCATCAAAATACTTCATTATTTCTCTTCTCTATGTATTATTACAAATATAGTCAATAGTCTGAACAATTATATTTTAATTTCCTCAGCATAAGCTACCCAGTTCTTCAATGTGTCTTACTACTTGCAGTACATATTGTACTCTTGATCACAATCTCTCCTAACAATATTCTGGAAATGTATTTCAATCTGTTGTGGGAGCTCTTATCCCATAATATATAAGGTACACTCCACTCTATTGTAAAGAGTTTCATCTATTGTGGGTCTTTTCTCACATTATATACAATTATCTATCATCTATTGCAAAGTGTGCTTATGTGTGTTTGTGAAATATTCAATGTATGTGTAGTTTTTACCCCTTGTATATAATTAAATATTACCAAGTGTTTAATTGTTTTTTGAATCTGTTGTAGACCTTTTCTCCCGGGCCTCCACTGAAAATGGGCCACTGGCTCAGTCGGACTTTTCGCCTTAACAAAGAATAAATAACAAATAAATAAATAAATAAAACAGTAACGCTGTTTTGCACAAAGCTTTACACAAAACAGGAATGCAGGCTGGATAGATCAGCACACTTTACCAAATATAGGCCTGACGGTATGCTTTAATATTACACTGATGGTAACATAACACTGCCAATACATATTGTAATGAATACACAGAGGTTCCATATCTCACATTTGCACAATGCATCTAAAGGTAGTTCTGTCTTCCACAAAGCTTTGCACAGTAAAGAGAAATGCAGTATGGATAGGGAAATACACTTTGCATGTGTGAGGTATGCTTTAATATCACATTAACAGTATTACTGCTTTGCACAATGTGTACTGTAAAGTCTCAGTTAACTGGAACTCAGGCAAATGGCAATAACAAGCAACCGGCAAAAAATAAATTGAAGAGTTACAGTATAATTTTCATGCGTTATACTTTCTGTTTTCCCCCGTAGAAACACCTTATATTTTTAAGAGTTTTAGAGTTTTAAAAAGGAAGATAAGAATAAATTCCCTCTCTCCCCAACCTGAGAACAAGTCAAACCAAATAAACAGTACAGGGTACAGTATTAGTCAGGCCTATTTTTAATAGTAAGTCTCAAGCAACCAGAAACTAGTTATCTGGCATCTACCAATCCCCATTGGTGCCAGTTAACTGAGAGTTTTCTGTATTTTAAAAAGCACCCTGTGATTCCACAATACCCATTTATCCAATATGCAGTAACCCCAGCACTACTTTGCAAACTACAGAGGCTGGTGTAGTAAAGGTGAATGCAAAGCAGATGTAAAAGTATAAGTTTGCAAGTGTAGGTATTTTAATATTACACTAACAATAGCACTGCTCTGTATAAGACATATTGTGATGACAGTATTAGTATTCTAGAATATTAATTTATGCAGTATTGACTAACAGCTGCAGTGCTTTGCACAATGTTCTAGTTTTTACTATAAAGGTGAATGAAACCAGATAAGGAAATAGAATTTTCCAAGTGCAGGTCTGACAGTACTCTTTAGTAGTGCGCTTACATCAGCAGCACTGATTTGCACAAGACATATTGTAAAGACCATACTGCTGTTCCATGTTACTCAGTTGTCTGATAGTCACTGACAGTACCACTGTTTTGTGCAGTACTTATTAATGTACTCTGTATTTACAGAATACTGCTATATTCCAACTATACAGCACCAAAACTATTGCTTTCAGAAGCAGGCAGAGTAGGAATACCCTTTTGCTCTGTACAAACAGTGATACTGATTTGTGCAATACATGTTAAAACATACTATAATTGGAAACAAATTCAGAACATTTCATAAAACCAATATATGTCAGTAGAGTTCTCAGTTTTTGCTCATCATATAACCATAATAGAAAAACAACATACAGCATTATGAAATATGTACCAACACATTTGATATTGACTGAGTGTTGAAGAAAGAAAACAAGGGCATGACTCTGTTTTTTTCTCTACCTTTCTCTGTGTTTAACAAACCAGTTGGGCCAGTTTCATGACAGAGAGGGATGAAACCTTAACTGTGACCCAGATGACCCAGGGTCATTTACTGACCCTGGCAGAGGAGGAACCAGTGAGGGAGGAACTGAGTGAGCTGTTGATGCAGGCTCACCCATCCTGGGAAAAGAGACAACTGATTGAGCTGCAAGACTGGCTTCTAGTACAAGCAGGAGACAGAGCATGCAGCAATCAGTTTGAGGCAGCCACACCCACCAATATGTGATTAGCACAATACCTGCTTTTAGCAACTTCACAAGATATTGCACAGGCTACAATAATAGTATTGGGTGAAGCAGTAAATGACAGGTAACTGTAGGATTACTGTAACCCACAGGTAACATATACCTCTCAACTGCTCAGATTTTCACAGAATGTCCAGATTTTTGTCTCATATTTTTGGTGTGTTCCTCATAAAATTTGTGATTTTCTGGCAAGTTACTGAGAACTGA